>NC_142026.1:91833604-91986104 GCF_982192425.1 Myodes glareolus | reverse complement strand
TTTCTCTGTGGCTTTGGAGCCTGTCCTGCAACTAGCTTTTATGGACCAGGCTGGCCTCGAACTCACAGAGATCTACCTGCTTCTGTCTCCCGAGTGCTGGGATTAAAGGCGTGCACCACCACTGCCTGGCTGTCACCAACTATTTTGGATGGTACACACTCGGCCCTTTGAATCCTTCTCTACATGATCCATGAGGAGCAATGATGAACCAATTATGGCTGATGTGTGAAATTAGGTCAACTTGCCATTCAAAAGCTGAATGAGTTTTGGGTTTGGATTCGTGATCGTAGCATGTTCTGCGCATACTGTGCCATGAGTATAGCAGAAAAGAATCAGAAAGTATATTCCTAAACCACAGCCCTTTTTGCCAACAAATTGCTTTGAATTGCTCAACTCATTTCTTAATTTCCACCATGCACCGAAACTACTGGTTAGACATGTGTAAGCCAGGAGTGTGCATGCTCTTTCTCTGCAGGCACTGACTGACTCTGTTGTTCCGGGCAAGACCTGAGTGTGATGTTCCTCATGCACCTGCCATGAATCCACCTTGTAGGCAGAGCTGAACATCAATGAACTGGGAGGGGTGGCATCCCACAGTGAGCCCTTCTCTCAGAAGAACAGATCAAGGGCAGGAACGGGAGGAAATGACCAGCCAACAGGCTGCAGTTTGTGAGTGAGGGAGGCTGCATTTTGCAAGACTTTGAGAAGCAGGAAAAAAAATGTAAAAAAACCCTTGTTATGAGTACAAAAGATATCAAAGTTTTTCATACTTTGAAAAATTCAGATAATACTGCTTAGGGTCACTTCTGTAAAGAGACAGAGGGAGTGCCACAGAAGTGCCCAGACTACTAGTGACCCAGAAAGCAAAACCAATTACTAATTGTAAAAACAAACAATATCGACTTAAAAACCTGACCAGCGAAGTGAACACACTTATTCTTACAGGAAATACTGAGAACTGAAAATTATTTCCTTTGAATTTCAGAAAGAGATGTAAAATATTTCTGAAAATTATGTTCTATAGGGTAGAGTACGAATCCTGAAATCAGTGAGACGTAATTGAACTTAGTGTTAGGGTTACAGAATATCTATACAGAGGGTTCCTGTTTCTTATCTGAACAGTGTCAAACTCAATGGGGCAGAAAATGACATCGTTTTATACCTCACTGCGTCATCTCAGGGTAGAACAGCTTTATAGAAAGGGAACGTTTAGCATGCATATGAAATGCACATAAACATAGTAGGTTCACGGCACCTCCGTGTTGTCTAATTGCCAACCTTCTGTTTTCCGGCACTTTGTTTCTCTAAGTCTTTCCTCTAAGCAAGGTCTTTTTGTTTTCTCTTTTCCCAGAACAACACAAACAATATAGACTCGTAGGTTCAAATGTTGACGTTTCAGGTTAGAGATTATGAGTTCTATAATAAGTTGAGGGAACACCTCATTTCACTAACATGGTTTAAAGCTGGTAGCTGTAACTCAAGCATGCAAAAGAGTGCCTACAGTTTCTTGGTATTTTCACACTGGGTTATGTGGGCTGTTAAAAATAACAGGGCACACCTGGGTTATTAAAGGATACCTTGTACCATAGAGTTCGGTTTCCAGGGAGGTGCTGAAAGTGCCTCAGCTGGTTATTTATCTGATACATCGACATGATTTGGAATTAGCACCATTTTTCCACAATTTGGACACTCACTGCAATAGTAACTAACGAAGCAGAAGGCTCTTTCTTTGGTTCTGCTGATGTTAGTTTGTTAGTTTTATTATTGGCCTTTTTATTTCACTGTCCCTTAAGCAAGAGACTGGGCTAAGTAAAATTCACCACAAATCCCAGTAACTCTTCAGCTAATCATCTCAAAGGTGTGGAGAAATGGCTCTCCAAACATCTTTCTTCCATTTGATAGACAAGCTAGAAATCACTTTTCAACATGTTGTCAAAAATTCACTAGAAATTCCCATTACAAGTGCCATAGCGTTTTGTGTTTTCTAACGCACAGTTATAAAACCTAAACAGAAAAGATTATAGAAAGGCTGAGATTGAGATGAAGACCACAAAAGACCCAACGAGTTAGTGTCAGACTGAAGTATCTGTTCCACCCCTTTCAGTTTTAAAATTTTCCTGTCCCCTCTGCTTTCCCTTCCGACCCTGGCTCCATTATGGAATCCTTGGTTTTATTTCTTCCTTTGTTGAGACATACACCACACTCATGACCTACGAGCTGGCCAGGCAAACACCCTACCTCTGAGTTGTATCCTCAGTCCCCAGGTTTCTTTGGATAAATAGTAAAGAAATGGGGTTGCACTGAAGTTTTCATTGTGAGTTTACTTACTCAAATTAAGGACTTCCCTGAATTGTACTAAGCATTTTTTTCCACATCTCATCCAAATAGTTCTTACATTTTTGAAAATAAATTCACTATCTTTACATCATATAAGACAGATATATTTTATTATGTGTTTTCTTTCAGTCTTTTAGCCAGAAATTTCTTTTTAGTAATATTCAATATCTGCATATATTGTAATGTTTACATATGGCCTTCCTATGTGCATAAAGGTTCTTGTGTATAGAAGGAAATTTAACATAATTTTAATATGGCATGGGGTTTTAGAAGGATTGGTCAGCTATGCATCTGGGACTCTCATCTGCTGCATTTTCATGGGCATCTTGTAGGCACTGTCTGAATACTCATTCTGATGAGTAGCTCACCATCAGTTATATTTGAAGGTGGCTTCTTCGGTTTGTCCCGCACATCCTCCTGAAGGCTCTTTCTCTAGCATCTGGCGTGATGACAGGTCAGAGACTGCTCTCCACCAGCTGATGTGTAACATTAATACGCTCTTCTGTTAATATACAAGCGAAGTTCCTGTGCTTATTCTTTCTGAGGATTTTACTTGATGAAAAGCCACTTCACTCAACAGGTCTCCATAAATTATTATCAAACATCGCCGGTGTTATACTTAACTTTGCTGAATATTTAATGACTATAGTCTCTTATTAAGTATTCACAATTACTATCCTAGTTTGTGTCTTTTGTGTTCCTGTGTGTGCACATGCATGTGGATGCCAAAAGTCAACATTAGATGTCTTTTCTTGATAGTTTTCTACTATATATTTTCTGAGACAGGGTCTCACAGTGAACCTGAAGCTCTCTGATTCAGCTGGGGTGGCTGGTCAGTGACACCCCACCCTGACAACCACCTGTGTTTATGTCCACAGGTGCCGGCCACTGGATCTGGCTTTTATGCCAGTGCTGGGGATCCGTACTTGAGTACTCGCGCTTGCAAGTGGTACTGTATTGATAAGAGCTCCATTTATACAGGTTGTTTGACTGAAAACAGACAAACTAGAACTCAGGTATTTTATCACCCATTGTAACATGCCTGAAGTTGTCTACCTCCAAAGTTTTAAATGTCAAAAATGTAATGACATGTAGCAACATTTCCTTTTTAAATTTTTTTTTTGTGACGAGAGGTTTCATCGCTATTTAATTATTCCTCTAATTCCCTAATAACTTATAGGTAACACTAGTCTTCCACACTAAAATCCAGTGGGTGAGTCCAGCACTTATATAGCTTTTACATTTATTTCATAACCAGATAAAAGAGCATCAACATAAACTATGACCTAAGTAAATCATTCTCCTCTTCTGGCATAAATTCATACATGCAGATAGAGGACTCAAATAAAATAAATAAATCTAAACAAAAATGTGTTCTGGGGTTCAAACTCGTGCCTTCATGCTTGAACAGCACATAGCCAACTAAACTGTCTCCCTAGATCTTCATAAAGGACAATAAATAAGAAAGG
This sequence comes from Myodes glareolus, assembly GCF_982192425.1. NCBI lineage: Eukaryota > Metazoa > Chordata > Mammalia > Rodentia > Cricetidae > Myodes > Myodes glareolus. The sequence continues at coordinate 91,982,298 of NC_142026.1, read as the reverse complement.
AAGGAAGAATTGTACTGTGTGCCCTGTTATTTGTTTGTTCTCTCTTTATCTTACTAAAAAGCACATCCCTCGACAGTGTTGGAAAAGCATCTCTGCAGGTGCTCTCTAAGTACAATGGTGAAAGATTCATTCACCATCAGTCCCAGAGCAGTCACCCTGGGGAGTCCATGGGTATGGCACCAGGTAGTCATTTCCTTCCTAATTTACTTTTGTAGACAGTCCATGTATTTAACATGTCTCCTTTAATCATATCCAGGGGAAGAGTAAACACAGATTCAGGTGTTGTGTTTGAGGATGACAGGCTTGGTATTGGATTGAATGGAAAATCTTTTAGATAATTAGCTGTTGCAACTGCAAAGTTGATGCTTAGACATCTTCCTTCAGTTAGGGAAAGAATTAGGAAAAGCAATGAGAACTACCACAAAGCAGATTATCTTCATTGGAGTTATGCAGAAAGTAATGTATGCAATGGAAGTGGAAGGAGGGTCTTGCTTTGTGAAGCAATTGTTTCAGCCTCAGGCATTAGTGCCTTTTCAGTCGTAATCACAGATTCAGCTGTGTAGCTCTCTGGACCAGAGCTGTAATAACTGACAGGAAGGGGACCCATCATCAATAGTAAAGACTGTAGGCCTATTACTTTATAGGAGGCACTGTGGTTTTTCTCCATCTAGCTAAATAAATACCCATCACTCAGGGAGAAACATTGTGACCATAGAACACTGTTTGAGGAGCACTGGGAAATTTATGCTTGGGGAACTCTGCTCTGTTTTGAGTCTGAGCATTGAAATTACCTCCTTGTATCCTTGGCTGATTGCTTAGTTTCTCTGTGTTAAACTATTTCTTCCTTGGAGAATAAAAGGATTACTATTGGTTTGGGAAATAACTAAAGAATATATTTACTCCAAAACTCAAAGAACAAGTTGGTTAGATACATTTAATGGGAGGTATCACTAGTATTGTACTTGTGGCTTATACTTATGTCCTGGAACAGCATTTGGGATCCCTGTAATTCATCAATTCCTTTGGATGACACAAAGATCAAACACCTGAAAGTCAAAAACCTGTTTTTGAACAAATTACCACTTTCCAAGGAAAGGGTTTAACAATGATAAAATACCTTCAGATACTTCAGTGAGAGATACATATATGCTATTATACTTTTTCAATTCTTGCTTTAGGTATTCTCAAAAAGTATTTATTCTCATCTAGAATATGCCAGTGGAGAAGCACAAGAAATGTAAAACAAAACAGAGAGATGAGATGCTCTGTAAGGATGAAGTATTATGCCTGAAGTCACTAGAGACACAGTGTCCTTGCGAAGTAACTCTGCCACTCTTACGTTATAGATCTCTTTGCCCTCGACCTAAGTAAACATCATCAGTTACTCATAGCTAGTTGCTGTAACATGACAGCAACTCTGTGTGGTGCGCACATGAGACTTCTGACACAGTACGTCAACCTCACAGGGACCTTAAAGAGATTGGTTACTGATATCCTTATTTAAAGATGGAGAAATGAAACTGCCTAACAAGGGACTCTCCCTTCACCTAGAGACAGTAGACTGGGACAGACACCTGAAGGAGTAACCTGTCAACCAGCTGTGGCCATGATTGCTCCCCCTTCCCTGATGTGGTTGAATTGCTCACCTCATGGTAGGCTGATGTCCTGTTTACAACATCATTTCCCTTTCATTTCTCAACAGCCTCCTTTTCCGTGCATTTTCTATAACACAAAGAAATGAAAACCAATCGTAAACCAAAACAGGGGGCTTCTGAAGACTTCTTTCTGCCGACAGGAATGGTTGGAGGATGCCGAATGACAGGAGATGAAGTCCAAGGCACACTATCTCTCCACTGCTCAGATTATAATCTTGACTATAACACCCAAAAGAGCCTGTCCCATTCAGGTTGATCACAGTGTGGTGTAGGTAGGTGATTTCAGCTGAGATGCCTCCATTCCTCTAAGGGGATTGCCATGTCTGTATATTTCTTTAATAAGTAATAGCAATGTGCTAAATAAAGAAGAATAAAAACAAAAAGATATGATTCCTTAAGATTTTTCCAATGTCCTTATTTGTTTCTCTCTCCTTCTGTATTGACTTCCCTCACTCCTTCCTAATTTAAACTCTCTTCCTATTCAGACATATGTACACAGACACAGACGCACACACACACATGCATACATGAAGAAAGGAAGAGAGCTAGACTATATGTGTGTATGTATATGTTTATGTATATGTATGTATATATTTATTAGGACTGACAATGATCCTATAGGAATAACACACTAACAAAATGCCAGTACAAGGCATAGGACACCTCCTTTGAACTATTGGTGAGGAGAATCTAAGACACTCCTAAACACAACAGATGACTGCTGTTGCCATTGACTGCTCGCAGACATTGACAATAAATCCCTATTGTTGAAAATACTACACACTTCAAACAGAAGACTATGAAAGTTCAAGCTGGGTCTGACCCAGAAGCCTCCTTCCTGAGGTCTAGCTTCCAGAGTGCCAGAAGTTGCTATGATGGCTGCCGAGGGAGAGAAGCAGTCAACAATTCTCCCCAGCTATGATACCTACAGATCCCAATAATGATCAGCAGAGGAAGGTATCTCTAAAGTTGCATTAATGACATATCTTTACAGAAAATATCAGGTAGAAAATTGAATACAAGATTGACTCAACAGGAAGGAATTCATGACTGGTACAAGAAAACTTGCAATTACCCAGGGCTGGTGAGGCTATGGATCTTAGAGGAGAATGTACTGTTTTCACTTAACTTAGACAAGCATAATTCCTAATTGCATTCTGAAACTTGCCTTTATACCTACAGGTAAGTATATAACATGAAATATATTTACATAAGCATCTTTATAGAGAGATACTTGCAAAGAAAAGGCCAACAGCTTGAGAGGAGTGAGGAACGGGGCATGGGAGAAATGGGGGAGGGGAAGAAAAGAAAAGAGGAAGATGATGTAACTATATTTTGATTTCAGAAAATAAAAAAAAATAAGAAAAATTTTTATACATGTTTTCAGAGACATTCATAGCATGCCATTCACTGAAGGCTAAATATTTTAATTTAGTGCAAATGCTAACTAGGCCTTATTTATAGAGAATTGTAAGTGCAAACAGGAAACATACTCAATTTTCTTTCCAAAAGTTTATTCTTCCTGTGTCTCAGCTCAGTTCACCTCATGAACTGTGCTCTTCCCCATGGTTCTTTCTCCTAGCCAAATAATTTTAAGTAGTTTCAGGAAGGAATCTGGGTTGTTTTGCTCATGGCAGGGTCAATGTTGCTAAGTTTTCCTGAGAGATCTCACAGTGCAGCTCGCTTCCAAAGCTAGAAATAAAAGATAGTGCGATTTCTATTGTTTTCTGCAAGGTCCAATTTAAGACATTGGGAATATTTGTGATTTTTATCAGTAAGAGGTCTTGGAGACAGTCAAATAAATACTGAAATAATTCCTGAAAATTGCTTGCATGATGAATAATAGATAAACAATGTGGGCAATTAAAAGGCAATATGAACATGTATTCTGTAACCTCTAAAGCTAAAGATAAGCTAGAAATAAGCAAGGTACAATCTACATCCTCTGAGAACAACTTCCTAGTTTTGGGCTCCCCTTTTAAATGGCTATGCTGTTCATTGGCATAATGAAGGCCGGGTTCTCTTGGCCCTGAGAGTTGGCCTTAATGAGAATCCATGACACTTGCCCAAGTTTGTGAGGATAATTTGCTTGGGCTCAAAAGTTCTGCTTCTGTATTATTTCATGAAGTACTCATTGGCAAACTCAAGAACAGTGCTACATTCAAGGTATGTGCAGAAAATACCATTTATATTTGCTTAAGGTGTTTCAAGGGTGTAGGGTATCTTCTAAGTACACCGAATAGCAAATTTCCACAAAGTTCACCGTTTATTAAATGTGAGTTTTTCTTGGTAGCCATAAGCAATCAATTTGAGTAAATTTCAGCACTGAAATAATTCTTCCTTTGTGTTAACGCAGCCATTTATAGCAGACAGCAATGGCTGACAGCTCAATCATATTTGATATAAATACTAGATAGGTAGGTGAAGCATGCCTTTAATCCCAGCACTCGAGAGGCAGAGGCTGGTATATCTCTGTGAGTTCAGGGTCAGCCTGGTCTACAAGAGCTAATTCCAGGACAGGCTCCAAAGCAACACAGGGAAACCCTGTCTCAAAAAAAAAAAAAAAGATAGATAAAAGTCTTTCAGATAGTCTCTCCTCCCTGATATAAGGCATACATCGATGTAGGAGGATCATCTGTCTATGTGTTACTTTCATTGGTTAATAAAGAATCTGCCTTAGCTTGATAGGTCAGAACATATGTGGGTGAGGTAGACAGAACAGAATGCTGGGAGGAAGGCAATGAGGCAGACGTCATGCTTCTCCTGCCCAAGACGGATGGTCGGTGGTTAGAATCTTCCCAGTAAGCCACTACCTTGTGGTGATACACACATTGTTAGAAATGGGTTAATCAAGATGGGAGAGTCAGCCAATAAGAGGCTAGAACTAATGGGCCAGGCAGTGTTTAAATGAATATAGTTTCTGTGTAATTATTTCAGGTAAAGCTAGCCAGGCGGCCAGGAGCTGGGCGGGACGAAAAGCAGCCCACTGCTCCTTCTACAATACATCTAAACTTTGTGTTGTGGCTTGGATCTGAAATGTCCCCCTCAGGCTAATGTATCTGAGACCATAGCTTGGCTATTGTTTTCAGAAGCGGTCTCATCTTCACCTGTGGACACCAGGCTGGTAGGATGGGTCTCTGAGGTCAGGCCTATGAGAGTTCGAGCCCAGTCCCACCTCTGGTCTACTTTTCTGCTTCCAGTTCTACTAACACATGAGTTTCTTTCACTTCCCATTCACACACTGCAGACTTAGCTCTCTGTACCACCGGGAGGACCCCACCACAGTGCGCTGTATCTTTTTACCCAGGGGCCAAGCAAACCTCGCATTCAGATTGCTTCTGCCAGTACTTGGTCTCAGGGATATTATTGTAACAAGTCTATTCACTGAACTTTTTTTTAACCTTAAAAAGAGAAACACATTTTTGTACAGCTTCACAGAAATACACAGGGTTTCATAAAACCCAAAGCAGTGTACTTTCTGGTGGGTTCCTCCACCTAGAAATTTCTGGATGGGACCCAAGAGTTTGGTTGTAACACTTGATCATCTGTGGGTGGAGTTGAGGCAAGTTTGTAGAAACACAGGAAAGGTGGTGACATTACTCAAAATATTTGAATAGTCATGGATGTATTGGCTTGGTCAGGTAATATAACATTTATTTGTAGCTTAAATATGAAGAAATAGGCTCAATAATTTGAGATAAAGTAACAAACAAGATGATTCAAATTACTCCAAGTGGTTGAGTGTTCATTGTTCACAAATATTTTCTTAGTATCCTGACTTCACTTGTCTTCACATCTGGGACCACTTTGGGTTCCTGTTTAAAGTGGCTGAGTGGAGGAAGGTTTAACAAAAGTCACATTTAATGAGGAAAATTCACCAGTGTTTTCCCAACAAGATCCTTGAAACTGTTCCTTCTGTAGGTGAGGCAAAAAATAGCCTTACTCTGAGAGGTGTCACTTGTGGATCTTGCATATGAACTCAGTACTTTGCTATTTATGAATAAAGCTTGATCTTAAGGTCATATCATTTAGATTAGTTCTGAATGTGGTTGTAAGTTTGGATTTATTTGTAGAAGAAATAACTATGGAAAAATTTCGAATTGCCATTAAATGAAAAGCCCCAAGTCATTGAGGCGTAACCACTCTTTCTAATTTGCTATAGAGTCACTCAGACATTTTGCTGTGCATATATAATTGTCTATTAAAGCATGAAGGCACTTCTGCTTGGGTTCTAGCTCTGTAAGGCATTTTGATAGCTATATGCCTAACATAAAATATGTCATATTGAAACTTTTTGATATGAAAACAATTGTATACAAGTCTGGCTATTTTTTTCATGGTACCTGCTAATCTGTGTTCATATTCTGGTTGAATTTTAAACACAGAATGTATACCTCAAGATAAACTTTGATACCTCAAGAAAAAAATGATAATTACACTCCTATTCCTTTAGGATGATTTTTAAAATATATAATTTGTTACAAATTCAATGGAGGTGAGGAAAGTCTTGACTTCCTCATCAGAGGTGTGACAGCCTTTTACGGTGACATCTCAGTAGACTTTGCAAAGGAAAACCCATGAAAAATTGCAAACATCTGACTTCCATCTGGACAGCAGCTGTTCTTTCTCATACCAGCAAAGGAGATCTGGCTGAGCCCTGCTCTCTGCTGACTCCTGGGACCCTGCCCATCCAGTGTCCCTCTGATCAGATGCGCCTTGGAGTTGGTGCTAATACAGACCACACTTACTGATATTGATTCTCTACCAGGCGCTCTGTTGTGCACATTGCAGTCCGCACCTCCCTGAATTCTCAGACCCCTCATTTGAAGATGAAAGAGCCGAGGCTGAGAGAGGTTGCATATCTTGCTCAGGGTCATACAGATAATGAAAGGCAGAGTCCAGGTTTTCATCTCCATAACGTGAGAGCCTTGCTAGCTGGCACTGTGTTATTCTGCACGTGTCCGAATAGCTGCATTTCACTATGACTGCAGATTAGCAGCTACGTGAGTCCTCTTGGAACCAGTCAATAACCTAGTCTCTGTCATACAGCTTGAAGAAAATTCTGCTACCTTCAGCCAACTTTGGAGGATCTATCAAGTTACTCTTGGAAACTTGCCTAACAATACTCCATTTTGTGCAATTGCTTCTTGTTCCTTGGCTCAGTACCTTAAGTTAATTCTGCATGTAGCATTAATCATGACCCCTATCTACTATATGCTTTCCTCCCATACCTATATGTCTTAACTCCTCATGAATCAACCTACATAGATTTCTATTTAAATTCTTGAGCCTTGTAGGCTAATTTCCAAAGAAACCATTTTTCCTGAAGCTTTTTTATAGTTACTGAGACTAAAACATTTGGAGTAAACCCTGAATCATCATTTTATCTCTTGTCCCATGCCCAAACCATTAGAAAAATCAGCGCGTTTATTTCAAAATATTGTCAGGACTTGGTAGCTCAGAATATGAACTTTTGTTACTTTATTGTTTTCTCATTCATGTGACCTTGATCCAAGCCACTATCACCACACCTCTCAATGGAATCATCCATGTCAAGGTCAGAGGGACACTTTCAAACACCTGTCAGACTGATTCATGCTTCTTCTCAAAGCTTTTTCATACCTTTACATCCCAGATCAAGGGCTAGACACCCATCATCTGTCTACAGATCTGGTCCCTGCAAACTCGTTGCCACGCTACTGTGTTCACATTCTATGTGTTCAACCACACGAGCTAACTACTTCAGACTTTCTTGAAGTGACCAAGCAGATTTTACTCTGGGGAAAATTTTCCTTTCTTGGGAAACTTTTCTGAACACTAGACACATGAGTTGGTTTCTTATAGCATAGTGTGTTTGCATGGATAAATTTCTCCTGGTCACCTTCTACAAAGAAGCAGCCACAGACTCAGTGTGCTGTGTTCACATTTCCCTCATTTTATGTTTATGCAAACACATCATCGAAACCTGATGTACATATTTATGTCTTTATCTGTACGCTGTACTTGTAATGGACCATAATAATCTCCTTAAAGAAATTTAATTTGCTAAGTTTACTGCTATATTAGGAATATGAAATAATTTCCAGTAATCTGGGAACAATTGGTGAATAAATGAATGAAATATTCCGCAATATTTGGGTAAAATAATCATTAGTATGTTATTTAGCATTTTGGAAGCAGAGTGATCAATAATACAAGTCATCGCTCATATTTACATGATATATTTTATACATAGGATTAAGACTTTGTTCCTCAAACCGAATTTACCACCGAATTTACCTAAAATAATGATAATTAAATAGCTATCTAATCAATGGTAGGCACAAGACACACCTTTTGAGAAGAAGTGCAGGCTGGGTGTGGTGATGCATATCTCTATCTCAGCAGTGTGGAGGTTGAAGAAGGTAGATTTTTATGCATTTGAAGCTAGCCTGTTTTAAGGAGTGAGTTTTGGGATAGTCAAGGTAATACAATAAGACTTATTTCAAACAAGTAAATAAATAAATAGATAAGAATTATATATAAGAATTCTTTCAATGATTAAAACCTAAACAGAGCTCTGTGGTCGACTGTCTGCCTGTCATTCACTAAATCCTAGGTTCAGTACTTGTTACAAAAGTAATTACATATATGTGTGTCACTTGTGTTTGTCCAGTAGAAAATCACACTATGGACTTTTCAGATACTGAATGTAAAATAATGGGTTTTTTTTCTTAGTTTTTCCACAGTTCACTTTTTGTTCTACCTATAGTTATAGTCATTAGACTAGTGATAATTTTAAAGCTTTGATCACAAGAGCAAAATTTACTTTCTATAGAGTGGAAAATCTATTTCTCAAATACATTGCCTCTCTATGATTTTATATAGCTTTATAAATGCATACTGTGTAGTATAGTGCTTTAAGGGACACATTGGGATGTGTTGGTCAAGTGGTGAAAAAGTTCCAGTTATACTACGGGTCAAGTTAATATAACGTATGACAGTGCAGTTTGGATTGCCAGTGAGTGTCATGGGATCCTGTGTGGAGGAGGTTGACTAATGTTGTTGTGGAATATTAGTTAAAGATGAGTTACATTCTTTTATGCTGTGAAATATTTGTTTAATGACGTAAAGATGTGTTGCTTTCTTTTATGTTGCGTTTGTTTAATTCTGTAAAAATGCATTACTTTGCCTACTTAAAATACCTAATTGCTCTAAATAAGGACTGAATGGCCAATAGCTAAGTAGGAGAGAGAGATAGGCAGGACAGCCTGACAGAGAGAATAAATAGAAGAAAGAAGAAGGAGGAATGAGAAAAGGAGAAAAAGAGAGGATGCCAGAGGCCAGACCCCCAGTCCCACAATCAGTCACTGAGTAAGAAGGAAAGAAAAGAATATAGAGAAAGGTAAAAGCCCAGAGGCAAAAGGTAGATGGGATAATTTAAGTTAAGAAAAGTTGACTAGAAACAAGTCAAGCTAAGGCCAGGCCTTCATAAGTAAGAATAAGTCTCCATATATTCATTTGGGAGCTGGTTGGTGGTTTCCCCAAAGAATAGAGAAAGCAACTACAGGATGTAGATCTCAGGTTTTCTCCCCACATCAGAAGGAGTAGCTGTGAGATGATTTGTGTGCTGTCCGAGTATGTGGAAGTCTCACTATGTCCGGCTCTGGCAAATCCTCTTGTAGAATTTACAAACACATAATTTTCAACTGGCCACTATAGGTCAGCAAAGCTACAAAAATCTACTTGCTGTTTTGTGTGGCATTTAATTTTTTCCTCCTAGCAGTCATGTTGCAAAAGTTGCTGTGTAGAACAGTGAAAAAACATTCACAAGGCAAAGAATTAATGACTATTATTTTACCAACTAAAAGTTTGTCAAAATGAAACATTCGTTGGACAGGCTGGACCCTAATAGAAGTCTGGATGCTATCCAATTTCATTTAGAAAATGAGGCCTAAGGGTAGTGAATATTAAAAAAAAAATGAAAGGAAGCATGAAAGCTGACTTAAACCAAATGCTGATTAATATATCAAAAAGGACCCAACATGGGCTAATTTTCAGAAAAGGAAAGACATCTTGGTTGGATGTTTATTATGACCAAGGCTGAACACATATATTTACAGTTTTCAGGGAAAGAAAATATTTTTTCTGACCACAGCTGAAGAGAGATCCTGACAGCGCCCCCCCCCCCCAAACACACACATGCATATACATCTCCCATGCCGTCAGCGTTTCTGGGAGAGGAATTTGAGGTGGTTTTCCTGCTAAGTGCTTCCAGCTGTTTCCACAGCCCAATCAGATGGAGTTTCTGCTCTTGTTGACTTTGGCTGAAGTCTTCCCCTGGAGCCCAACAGTGTAAGAGGCTTTGCTCTGAGGCCGGGGACTCTGGACAAACATTCCAGAGCGTCTCAGTTCTTAACACTAACATTTGATGGATTCCTCTCTTCATTTCTTCTGGAGAAAAGTCACAGACAGTGGATGGCTCCCTTTGCCCTGTGACAAGCCTGGTATTTCCCACACACAGACTCCTTTTCCATTATATGGGTCTACAGCCGGAAACCTGAGAAAAATAATAATGTGTAGCAACTCTGGCAAGCTATAAAATATGTGCTCTCTCAAATACGCATCAGCACATTTTGACAGTCTTCTGAAATACCAGACTCCTTTGAAGTCTGTAGAGATGAAGGGGAAAAAACAGGCTTTCCAGCAAGCTCTTAAAGAGCTGTGTCAGAAAGTCCTCAAAAATGTTGAGACACAGCTTCAGTTAATTAAGGCAGTCACCTGTCATAATCCTACTGAGGTAAAATAGCGCTCTTTGATGTTATTTTGATAGCCTTTCAAAAACAGTAAATCTAATGCTTGATTTATGCTCAAATGATTTTATTGTGGTTTCCAGATTAATCATAAGAAGTAAAATTAATTATTGATTCTTCAACACCTGAGGTGTTGAACTCAAATTTTTTATTATTATCCTGAAGACATAGAAATGGCCTGCATTTGCCAACTGTCTGGCATGAAATGGCTGCAAATACATAGTGTCTGTAGTCTACCTTTTTTTTGTGTTTTTTTTTCATTTTGTTTTCTTTGACATGGCATCTTACTATGTAGCCTTGGCTAACCTGAGGCTTACTATATAGACCAGGCTGGCCCTAAACTGATAGAGATCTTCCTGCCTCTACATCTCCAGTTCTGGGACGGAAGGTGTGCACTGTCACATCTGCCATAAAGACTATCTTACTGATGGACTTACTTGTCTTTGTGATGCTTGTGATGCTTGTGCATGTGTGCTTGGGTGCAGAAGCCAGCAGAGGGGGTTGAATCTATCAGGGCTGGAGTCACAGATATTTTCATACAGAGGCATGTTTGTTGGATGCTAAGATCTGAATCTGCTCTGGGTGATTTCCCAGCAATCATACTCCTGGACCGTCTAGCATTGGTCACACTGATGTGATAAATATGACAAAGAATAGCAAAGACATGACAGGTAATTTAACTTAGAAAACAAAAGAGACCTCAGGTTCTTTTGCCTGGACTACTTTAAAAGTATACTTTAAAATTTCATTGAAATTACCAGTATACTCAGAGCAGGCATTCAAATTATATTAAATGATACTTTGAATTTCCATTATAGTTCATGCCTATAATATTTCTGTAAGAATTGACTGAGGTATAAAATGATTCTGTGCATGGTAAGTTTATTTGTATACACCTGCATAAATAGTGCATATTTTATATCTCACTATAGTATTAATTTGTTCTGTTTTGCTTGCATTACTTACATTAAATTCTATCAAAGAATATCCCTAGTTTCTTATCCTGATTCATTAAACAATGCACATAACAAAGAAGTTAAAATCCATTATAATTCTATTTGCAACATCCCTCTCCAACAAGGATAAGCAAATTATATATGATTACTGTGATTTTTGGTTATTTCTGCTACCCAAGTTCAGGAAAAGGTTAAAAAAAACTTGTAAAAATCAAGACTTTCAGCTTAAATAGTGTACTGTAGTGTATGGGAGTGTCATGTCTGGAACCAGATGCCTGAGTTTTGGGCCCATCTCATCCTTCTCCACTTCTTCTAAACAAACTCTTTGTCCTTTGTACTTCCAGTTCCTCATTTGTAAAGTGATACTGACATTTAATTCACAAACTTGTAGGGGTTAAAAACGATTCTTAATCTAAGGCACTTATATCTCGTTGTTTATGTAACTCAGTCAGTGGGAACATAGTTGTTATCACCGCTTTTGTTTTGTAATGTTTAACCCCCCCTCCTAGGGAAAAAGAGGCTCTTTGTATCTCCCGGGCCTGTATGGCTTCATATTGTCTTCTGATGCCTTCTGGAAGAATTCTGGGCTTTGGTGGCTAGCCCTAAAGGCTGGAAGTTTCATTTTTCAATTTAGATAAAATCTTCCTGGAAAGTTTTGATGTTCAAATCAATTCGGATCACTTCTGTTCCTGCCCCACATCCTTAAGCACTTTCAGTCTTATTTAATGCCATTACTAATCCTACTCAGAACTACGCTTATCGAGACCAAACACACTTATATGCCTTTAGATATTTCTCCTATTATATAATTGTATTAGGTTTAGAGATCCAGTGATAACCCTGAAATTATTTTTTCAGTCAATTAGACCTTTTAAAATAGCCAAGACTTCAGGTATAATGCTTCCTGGCTTCTGCCCATCCTTATGTTAGTACTATGTTGAAATTTGGCTCTATTGTTTGTGATCATAGGAAACTTATTTCAGGTAAACTTTTCTATTTCAGACTTCCATAATTCTTTTGCTATAATAATTAGTTTTCCAGTACAAATGTAGTATCCAGGACTTCTACTTTTAAAAGTGACAGAATAGCTTGTAACAAACTAACCTACTGGCTAAGAATAACAACAAAAAAAGAATACATTGCTTATTACAGGCATTAGCGATCGAGCAAGATGTTCAAAACCATGAGGGTCAACATTGCTGAGAAAGTGTATTGAGGTTGACTTGCACATACTTCACAGGACAGTAGCAACCCAAAGCTTACAGTAACTCCACAGGATTGCATAAAGAATAGATTGCAGAATGAAATTCTATAACTTATAGCTACCAAATCAGGCAGAGTCCAAAGACAAAGTCCCATAGAGAAGTGAACATCAATCCAAACCCTACCAAATACTGCTCTCTGTTCTTCTTCAAATCTGTGACCCCTTTTTTCATTAATTGTCGCATTAAACTACCAGTATGGCACAATAATCCTATGGGTGCAGATGTGGTACACATACCTCAGTAGGAACTAATATCTCTCTAACTGTACTTAACCCTCTCAATAAGAGGGATGCCATGCCTTACTAGAAACCTAGCTAACTACCCAGTGAAAATGAAGTCATGATCATTGGAGAAGAATCTATAGCCACTAATTTACAAAACCAGCATAAGGCCTAGCAACAATCTATAAACATTTCTCCTTATACCCGTAGATGTGGGAGTCCACAGAAGTGGATCCGCTCCATCTTGACTAAATGTCAGAATATTCAGACCTCTTCTTGCTTCTTCAGGGATATGTGATGAAGTCTTGACCTAGAGTGTGGTTACTAGATGTTTTGGATTTTAAGAAGGTAATTACTTTGTTTGCTCTTTGTATCTTGGCAAAAAAGTCTTTTGTCTTCTTCCCCCTCCATTTTAGATTGGAGTATATAAAGGCTATGAGAAATAAACACGAGGCAGATCACAGTATTCACTGGATGCCCTCCTGACACTATCTGATGTCTCTTGTCTATTTCTTTCTTAATCCACACTCTTCCTCCCAAGCAAGAACAAATATGTCAGCTTGGGCCCAACACATAGATAAGAGTATCACTTTTTGTAAGAGATTTATTTATGTAATATGTGTGTGCACACAAATGTGTGTGTGTGTGTATACCAGAATATGAGTGTGTGCACTACATATATGTAAGTAACCACAGAAACTAGAAGAGGATGTCAAATGTCTTGGAACTGGGGTGACAGGCAGTCATGAGCCTCCAGTTTAGGTGCTGGGAACTGAACCCAGGTCCTCTACAAGAGTAATAAGTTCTCTTAGGGGCCGGAGTATCTCTCCAGTTCTGTGAGCATCGTATTTAATATAACTTTTCCTCACATAAGCATATGCCTACCTCAAAGCTTCAGGTGGTTGTAAAGGGAAGAAACCAAGAGAAAAATGATACCAAAGGCCAAACACACTTCTGTGCATTTTTAACAAATGTGCCAAAAGGAATGTTGTTCATTTTGGCCACAGAGACCTTTTGTGAATAGCCAAGAATTTCAGTTAAGAACCCTACAATGCAACCATATAGGGAAATAAGGAGGCAAAATGTGAATAGATTAGTCTTCTCAGAACTTAAAATCCAGTAAATAGTTTTCTTATTGATTCACTGGTCCAGGGTGGGTGATTAAACTCTAACTTCAGAGTCTAAAGGTTATATTTTAATTTAAAATGTGTGTAAGAGACTGAAATTAATACATAAACTGGACAATGTGTGTATTTGCGCATCTTGTGTCCCTGCCTATAAGATAGAATATAGAGAAACCAGACAATAAACAGACCATAAATGTATCCAACACCAGGATCTTAAGCCTGAATTTTAAAAACAGAATGTATTAAGGGACTGAAGAGATGACTCGGTGATTAAGTGAATTGTTGCTCTTCTAGTAGATCCAGATTTAATTCTCATCACCCACATTGTGGATCACAACCATCTGTAATGCTAGTTTTGGGGGATGGGATGCTCTCTTATGGCCTCCAAGGTCACCAGGCACATACATGGCAAAAAAAACACGCCCTACACACAAATAAATAAATAATTAAAAAGTAGAATATATTCAAAACAAAATTTTTAAATGAAATAAAAATTATACTGAAAATACAAGGTCAAGAGATTAGCTTAACTGTGTGTCTTAGAGAGAAGCAAAAATAATTAATAAAACAGAGCATAGGTCACCACAAATAGGCAGACAGAAGCATGCAGACACTAAGGATTAAAGTAAAGGAAAGGGCACAGTAGACAGGAGACATAGCAAAGTTTATTACCTGTGAAGGAAGAGAAGAGAGTGAGCTCAGAGAGGCAGAGCGAGCGAGCGCACACCCTGCACAGGTCTGCACCAGGTCCTCTGCATATATAGTATGGCTCCCAGTTATAGGGCTCTTACAGGATTTCTGAGTGTGTCAATGAGTTGGTCTCTGATTCCTGTACCTTCTCTTGGACTCTCCAGTTGGTTTGTCTTGTCCAACTAGATGTGATAGTTTTTGTTGTATTGTATTTAATTATTCCTTAGAGGATTGTTTTGTTTCTCTAGTGAGAGAAAGTAAGGCAGTGGATCCAGATGGGAGGGCATGAAGGGAGGAACTGAGAGGGAGTAAAGAGAGGGAAAACCATAATCAGGATATAATGAATGAGAAAAGAATCCAATTTTAATAAAAGGGAGGGAAAAAAAAGGTTGAGAAGCAGCTTATGCAGACTGTTGCCATGAGTCTGTTTCGAGGCCTCTGGTTACCACTACAATACCAATAATAGACTTTCACTGGGGTTCCTCTTGGCTAGCCTGTCTGTTGTCCTATGTCCTGGAGACCTGTAGGTTTGTCTCCTTCACGTGCTAAAACAGGTCATAGATGAGGTGGATATTGGAGTGGGCCAACTCAGGTCTGGTTCTGGGCCTGGGTGGTCGCTGGTTTGTTCAGTTTGGTAGCTTTCCCTCTTTGTCTCTTCTCCGACAGCTGAGCTCTCCAGCACTGTCTCAGTTAGCTCACCCAATGCTGCCTGAAACAAGGAGAGGGGCAGGTTCTGTTCTCAGGTCCTCAGATCTGAGCCACCCACACGCATACCTCCTGGTCATCTGCATGGCCCTTGGTGGTAACAGGACCCATGAACATCAGCTCAGAGCCTGGGTACTGTATAGCCATGAATCAAGGAAAGGCCCTTGGTAGCAACCCTGGGCTGCACCATACCATGTCCCCAGGAGACAGTGCAGGCCGCTCAGATCAGCATGTCCTTGGTGGATGCATGACCTTCAGACACCCTCATGGCCACAAGTTGCAGCCCAGACCCTGGGCATCTATGTGCTCTTTAGTGGCAACATGAGCCATAGATATCAAGACACTGCCCTTGGCAGCAACCTGGGCCCAGATGTCAGCATGGTCCCAGGTAGCAGCCCAGGCTCCTCGGACTAACATGGCCCTTGGTTATCAATATTGGCCCCGGTGCTCAGAGCATGGCATCAGCTTGGTCATAGGCGGTGTCAAGAGCTACAAACATAAACACAGACCTTGGCTGCCACAGCGCCACAGGCCCAGATGTGGCCATCAGCCACAGTTCTGGTCCCAGTAGACAGCAGTAGCCACCCAAATCGGCCTGGCACTGATGGTGTCACAACCCTTAGACACAAACATGGTTACAGGTTGTGGTTCAGACCCCAGGAATCTGCATTGCGCCTGGAAGCAACATGGTTGAGGGACACCAACACAGACCTGCATGGTCCTCAGCTGCATCCCGGGCCAGGATGTCACCATAGTCCCAGGTGGTTTTGTAAGCTACCCAGATTGTTAGAGCCCCCATAGCAGTGTGGCCCTTGGATACAAACAGAGTCCCAGACAATAGGCCCCTGCAAGGCCCCCAGTGAGGACAGAAGTCACAAACATCAATGCATGCCCTTCAACTTCTCCAGGATCCTGAACCAAGGTCTGGCCTTGACCATAGCCCAGGCTGGGACATCTCTCTGGACTCAGGTGCCCATCAGGTCATTCATGATAGCCTGTCTCTCACCACCCTCGCCTCTCCAGATCTGCCTCTCTCCCCAGCCCTCAAACCATTCTGCCTCTTCTCTTTCATGTCCATACCCTGTACTCTTTCACCACAATGGTGCCTGATTGCCAGGTGCTGGGGCCTTGGCAGGGACACAGGTGACACTTGGTTGAATCCTGCCCACCCAAACCATAAGGGATGCCATGGAGCTATAGACTTTTCTTCCTCCCATGCCTGGACTTAGAGACTCACATAGCTACCAGTTGGTTGTGTCTACCCAGACCAAGAAGTGATTGTGTTGAATTATCTTCCTCGCCTCTTAAGAAATCTCTACATTAATGACTTTAAAAATGTGTTGTTCAAAGGTTCAACATAATTCATCACTAACATGCTTGCACTGCTGATAGCCTACCTCTTAGCTTATGAGGAACTTAAGGACAAATGAGGAAAAAAAACTCATATTAGACATAATATAGTCTCATTTAGGTTAATAGCTCTTTCGCTTGATAAACTGGCTGGAAGAGGAAAAGTTTAAAATACAAAGAGAAACAGAAATGTCTCCCAGACCTTCTCAGCATTAGAGGTCTATTTTTAAGCATTTCCTGCTAGGGTCAGACTAAACCATCTGACAGGAAAAGACTCAAGGGCAATTGTCACACTGCAGCTGTAGCAGCACCAGAGTGTTTACATTCCCTGGGCAATTGCTTAGGAAGAATCACACAGTGCAAAGAAGAGGAACCCTTAAACACAACTCAAGGCACCCAACATACTGTAGCTATGAACAGAAAGGTACTTTCTAACATCAAGGTCACAAAAGGAGTGGTGGACAAAGACAGGAGGAAAAGTCACTGAACCAATGACTGTCTCAAAATGGAAGGCCCAAGAATGCAGTAGTTGTTCAGTCCGTGAGTAGGGATATCAGTTAGTCTTCAGTATGTGCTGGAATCCTGAAGAAGCAAGCTTTCTTTGCCCATGTCCTTAAGTAGGCTACAAGTAAAGGTGAGGCACATTTTAAAAATGGATACTACAACCTTTAGGAGGCAATTAGAAGTAGGACTTCCCATTTCAAATAATTTAATTAAGAAAACAATGCTTTACTGGTATGGCCACCCATTTGGGTTTTAGTTAATTCCTGGTGTAGTCAAGGTGGCAACTAAGCTGACTCGGTTTTAATAATTGTTCTAATTAAAAACTTAGTTCCTTTTACATTAAAAGTGACCAGGGAGGGTTTGGAGAGATGACTATGTGGACAAGAGATTTTCTGCTCTTGAAGAGGACCTGGGTTTGGTTCCCAGATACTCACATGGGAGCTCATAACAATATCTAACTTAAATACCAGCAGATCCAATATTCTCTTCTGGAACTTACACGGTGCACATACATTCTTAAAGGCAAGCACACACACACACACACACACACACACACACACACACACGAAATAAAAATCAGCAAATCTCTATTTTAAATGTTCTGAGATTCTCCTTTTGGGTTTCTATGGAATTTGCCTCTGGCTTCTAAATGCCAAAGGCCAAAGAACTCTAATATTAACCATGTAACCATTCCTGTGAGGTCACTAGGACTTTTCAGAAAAGTCCTGGGGTGGGGAATGGGGGCCTCTGAAATTGTCTCGGATTGTTTCAGCATCAAATGAGAAAGAAAACCACCTGTTGACATTGGATACCAGTCCCAAACTGTGTCCTTTTAGAGTCACTAGAATATTTGCTATCTAAAGAATTTAGATAAACATGGTCGTAACATGAGGGCCGGCTTGTTGGGGTTTCTGTCCCGCTCAGTACCCCACAGCCGGCAAGTCCCAGAGAAAATCAACCACACAGAGATCTCTATAAGTTATAAAGCTGATTGGCCCATTAGGTCAGGCTACTTATTAGTTCTTATGACACATATTACCCCATTATCCTTATCTACGTTAGCCATATGGCTTGGTACCTTTTTTAGCTGGGCAAGTTACATGCTGCCTCTTCAGTGGTCTGCCCAGGAGTGGTGGAGGGAGCTTTCTGTTTCCCAGAATATTCCTGTTCACATCGCCCCACCTCTACTTCCTGTCTGGTTGACCCACCTATACTTCCTGCTTGACCAATCAGCGTTTTATTAAAATACATGATTGACAGAATACAAACAATTCTCCCACACCACATGGTTTAAGAGCAGAGCTCTCTCCCATCCTCATCATCACCTCCATCTCCTTATTCCTTTCTCGCTCCAAAAATGATAAGAACTGGTACTTCACTGCTTTTTTTTAAATTTTTTTTATTAAATTATAAAAGTTTCCATTTCAGCCCCTCCTCCCAACACCCTCCCACTCCCCCCACTCCCTCTCCTCCTCCCTCTCCATCCCCTAGAGCAGTCAGGGTTTCCTGCCCTGTGGGAAGTTCAAGTTCCTCCCCCCTCCCTCCAGGTCCAGGGAAGGTGAGAGTCCAAACAGACTGGAGCGCCAAAATCCAGTATGTGCAGAGGAAGCAAGTCCCAGTGTCATTGTCAATGGCTTTTCAAAAAGGCTCCGGGCCAGCCACATTCAGAGAATCTGGTTGGATCACGTCCTCGTTCAGTCCCAGTCCAACAGGCCTTGGTGAACTCTCATTATATCAGTCCCCTTGTATCAGTGGGTGTTCGCATCCCTCGCAGTCCTGATTACTTTTTTTATTTTCTTCATCCTTCTGCTCCTCATTTGGACCGTGGAGTGCTCAGTTCGGTGTTCCAATATGGGTTTCCATCTGTATCGCCATCCAACGTCGGATGAAGGTTTCCTCTGCCCTTGCCTTCTTTGCTCACGTTCTCTTTCCTTCTGCCTCTCATTTGGACCTAGGGAGCTAGGTCCAGTGTTCCAACGTGGTTCTCCGCCTCCATCTCCATCCATCGCCAGATGAGGGTTCTGGATAAAGACTGGGACGGGATTCGGGAGAGCTCCGCAGGGAGGAGTCGCCTCTGCCTGGTCACTTCACTGCTTTTATAGCTAAAAGAATCACACAATATGTTTCCAAATCAATCTAGAAACATTCTCCAGTTGTCCACCATATTCAAGCAGTGTGCTAAATACATCTGAAAGAATCACGAAAGCAGAAGCTATATCTCCTTTGTGTTGACACCAACAGCTGAGTTGCTGTTATAAAATGTGGCCTGTCTGTACTTAGCCCTGTAAGACAAAAGTGATGAATTATGCCTAGTATGCATCATTCTAAATAAAATGCTATGTAAGTAGAAAAAAATCATCTCTAATGTAGACATCATGGAAACCAAGAGCTCAGAGCCAACAGTCACCCTTGTATATTAATCCAGCAAATATTGAAGATCTCTTGGTGAAGCTTTTTGCTATTGTTTGTACATCTCTTGTATGAAACAGTGGTTCTCTATACAGCCCCGGCTGTTCAGGAACTTACTCTAGAGACCAGAGTGGTCTTGAACTCCAAAATTTGCCTGCCTCTGCTACCTAAGTGCTAGGATTAAAGGTCTACATCACCAAGCTTGGCTTGTAAGACTTTTAAAAAAATAGAATCCCAATGAATGCCTATCAGTATATCACTTAGAAGACAAAGGCAAAAGAATTTTTTGTTGTTGCAAAAAGAGGACATTTTCAAAACCTTTATTTACATCTATCTTTAAAATTTCCTTTTAATTTATGGCCAGTCTAAATAATTACACTATATTTATTGATAGAGTTATAAGTAGAAAGAATACATGTCTTAGAATGTGGTTTTATTTCCATGTAGACCTCAAACTTAATTACCTGAACATAAAAATAGTACTGAGAAAAACTCTATGAGATGTTCTGCTCTTAGATGAATACAATAATTACCTTTAAAATATCAAATACAGTAAGAGAATAAGTGAGATTCATAAGAGAGGTAAAAATATCCCATAATGACTCTGAATTTAGAATTCAATTCAAAAATTATACCTCAAAAATTAATAGAAGATATAATACAGTGGGTCTTCCATCTAAAACCAAACAATACTTGGTATTCCTAACAGGTCCTTTACAGATTGTTTTTCCTCTAAGACATATCTTGCTTTATACAGGATTTATTAGAAAACAGACAGTTCAACTCCAAAATTATGTGTAGAGCTCCAAGATTCAGAACAGAGTGGGTTAAGAGCTATTGTTTTATTAAAGGGAATTACACTTAAAATTAGCCTGCTCCTTTGGAGGGCTACTCTGGGCATTCACCTATAACAAAGTTTGCTCTTTATCAGATAACAAGACATCGTCCTTCCAGGAACGTCAGAAGCTTAAACAATCAGACTGAGGAAAGACAGCTTAAGCAGAAAGAAAGGTGTTCTCAGTGTGTCTGCAGCTAGCTATATGACCTTAGCAAATTCCAGGCTGACCTTCACTCAGTCTCCCACATGAAAATATGGGATTGCATAAGATGATACGATAATTTTCAGTCTTTAAATTTTGGAGAGGTTGTGGAAAAAATCAAAGATAATCAAAAATTTAAAAATTGCTTGGGCAGTGCTTAAAGCCTTCTATCAGCACAGGTAATTATGATATTTTAGGAAATACGACTACAGAGTCATAACACTGAAGAAAATAAAAGAAACTCAGCTTTGATTCCTAGAAAAGGGTCTGAGGCATCTCAAAAATAAAAGAAAAACAATACAAGATGAGCAGGATGCAGCTGTGTGGATAGAGGAGTGAGGAAAGATGAGGGTGGAGGAGAACCTTATCATGGCTGTCAAGGAAAGTTACACATTAACCTAATGACAAGATGAAGAGAATGATTTCAAATTATGCAGAAAGAATGTTTCTAGCAAAAGGGACAGGATATGAATGACTAAGACAATCTTAGCATGTGAAAGCAAAGGGGGAAATCGTAATTTAGGAAGTCAGATAATGTAAATTCCAACCAGACAAGGTCTGAAATCACAAACCAGACCAGAAAGGGTCGTTAAAGTCTAATGAAACCACACTAAGATTTAGGATTTTATTTTCTAAGACTGTGAAAATTTTTGGGCTCTCATGGAATGTTAGGCAAATCATATTTTAAACAAACAGAGAAAATGGAATGGTGATTTTAACTGAGGTAGCAGTGGAAGGAGTAATACAGAAGAGGAGAGAAATAAATAGCACTATGGCACTTGAGAAAGATATATGGAAGTTTATTATTTTTTAAGCTTACTTTAAATGAACACAAACAGAGAGAATGAGAGAGAGAGAGAGAGACAGACAGAGAGACAGAGAGACAGAGAGACAGAGAGAGAGAGAGAGAGAGAGAGAGAGAGAGAGAGAGGAATGTTTTGCTACTTGGGGGATCATATTCTCCCTAAGATCCATAACCTGCCTAACAAAAATCTCAGTGCCAGAGTTCCAGACAAGGAAAATGGCCCTTGGAATTGTCAATTAAGGAAGTCTAAGAGAGTCCCCAAACAATATAGGTTATTACTACCTTTGGTTGTTTACCAGAATTTGAAGATAAACCCTATTGCAGTAAAAACCAAGCACTTAGGATACAAGACTTTTAAGAATCAAACTGGAACTGACCTGAAAGCTTCTTCCCTAAAACTGGTTCTCCATTACCCTGAAGTGCTATGCAAGTTGCCAGGTGAGAAAAGCAATTAACAGTCCTACTCCATTGCAATGACTACAGACCACAATAGCAACTCTCCATGAAGAATGACCCAAATGGCGCAACAGTGGCATTCATCTTGGAAGAAACCAAAAATCCTTCTTTTATTGAAAATAGCTATTTTCCCACATAATGTGTCCTGATTATGCCCCCCACTCCTCCCAATTCCTACTATCTCGATCATCCACTTTTCTGTCTCTCATTAGATAATACAAAATGCTAAGGAGTTTCAATCAATAATTAATAGAATAGATTAGAATAGAATATAGAATAGTATGATATGATATAAGAAAAAATGAACATACTGGAATAGAACAAAACAAATGGAAGGAAAAGATCCCAAGAAAAGGTACAAGAAACAGATACAGGCACAAGGATCCAAACATTTGCACACCCAGCAGTTCCATTAAAAACATAAAGTTGGAAGACATAATTTATATTTAAAGGACTTGTGGAGTTAAAAAAGGATAAAAATAAATAGATAAATATAAAAAGTAAAAAATAGAAAAAGATAAAATTAGATGGGTCCAGAAGCTGAAAGAAGTGAACATATGCCCTCATCCCTAACCCAGAAGCTATTTACATTTAATATAAATTTATATTTAATATAAATAAATATATTTTGTGCAAGGCACTGCTTTGATACACATTACCCTAGTTCTTGTTTCATATAAAAAGCCATACATACCTTTGTTTCATAGTATGGGTTATTTACACTTTATAATTCATCACATTTATGACAACTTTCAAGAGTACAAATAATTTATATCTGTCATGTTATTTAAGTAAACTTTACTTTAATAAAACACTAGATTTTCCTTAAATAACAGTGCATTAAAGTCAGAAGAAATATTCTACATCTCCATTATCCTTGTTTTCAGACGTAATTATAGTTAGAAGTTAATGTCTGCACCTGTTTCCCAGTTAGCACAGGGAAAGGAAGTTCAGGTCCTGACTAGACTACGAATCTCTACATTTAGATGGTTACCAGGGAAACTCTGTATCCACAAACAAGTGAGAACTTAGGGATAGTAAAATTTGACTCCTAGCCCTTTCTAAGGTACCTTGCCAATGGGGAAGACCCGCGCCTTCTAACTTACCCATAGGAGCATGTAACTTGTATTTCAGGAAACAAGGGAGCCTGGCAATTGTTCACCAGAAAACTTTGGCAAGTTCTGTAGTACTAGAGCCTTCCCAAAGGGTATTTCTACCTAAAATTTTACCTTTCTAACCCGAAGTATTTTAGGATAAAGTATAAAAACAAACAAACAAAAAAAACATGACTCTTGGTTTCAAAAACACATAAACAACCACAGCAACAAATATCCATTCTTCTTGCAGCAGGTGGTTTGCTCAGGACACACTATCTACAGAGAACCTTCACCCTGAACTTCAGCCACACTACTGTTTCTCCTGAAGGATGTCTGAGCTTCCTTGAAGGATAATCCAATAACTACTTTCTTGGGGGCAGAAATTCTATAATGCCACATGGAAATTTACCCATGAGAGTAAAATTTTAGCACTACCTGAAGAAGCTGTCAGTTCATGCCATTAGTTGCTGAAGGAAGCTAAATGCATAAGTCATTTTGGTTATGATTATGTCCCGACTTCTATGAAAATGATAAAGTTTGGACATGGACAGGAAATGAGAGACTTATGCCAAATGTGTCTGTAGAGGTTCTTCTAAGAAAAACAAATTATAAATAAAAATTTCAGAATTTAATTTTTTAAAATGTTTTTAATAATGGAAATTTTATTTAAAAAATTATATAAAGACTTGAAGTCTTAGCTTTAGCAATAAGACAACTGAAGGAGATCAAGAAGATACAAATAGGAAAGGAAGAAGTAAAAGTATCTTTATTTGGAGATGATAAAGATATCTATGTAACTCTAAAAGTCCACCAGGTATCCCATATATCTGATAAACACTTTCAGTAAAGTAGTAGAATACGAAAGTAGCTCAAAAAAAATCAGTAACCTTCCTGTAAACAAATGGCAAATGGACTGAGAAAGAAATCAGAAAAACAATACCCCTCACAATAGCCTCAAATAATATAAAATATCTTGAGATAATTCTAGTCAAGTAAGATAAAACTTGTATAATAAAAACTAGAACAATGAATAAAGAAATTGAAGAAGATATCAGAATATGGAGAAATCTCCCATGCTCATGGATTGGTAAGAATAATACAGTAAAAATGATATTCTATCAAATGCAATCTACAGAGTCAATGCAATCCCATCAAAATTTCTGCTCAGTTTTTCACAGGTCTTGAAAGAAAAAAATTCAGCTTCATATAAAAACAAAGCAAGAAAAAAAACAGGACAGCTAAAATAATCCTGAATAATAAAAGAACTGTGGAGGAACCACTATACCTGATTTCAAGCTGTACTATAGAACTATAGTGCTAGAGGATATCTGAGATTGCCACAGAAACAGAAACATTGACTAGTGGGATCAAAGTGAAGACCCAGACAAAAATCCACATATCTGATTTTTATAACAAAGCCAGCAATACACAATGGAAAAGACAGCATTTTCAAAAAATGATGCTGGTCAAACTGGACACCTGTATGTAGAAGGGTGAAAATAGATCCCTACTTATCACCCTGTTCAAAACTCAAATTCAAATGGGGAAAAGATCAGACACATGGAATATTATATTTAAAAAAGTGAGAGTAGCCTTAAATTTGTTGGCACAGGAGAATACTTTTGGAACAGAACACTATTAGCATAGGCACTAAGATCAACAATTAATAAATGGGACCTCATTAAATCAAAAAAACTTCTGTGAGGCAAAGGACAGCATCTTTCCATCAAAGCAGCAACCTGCAGAATGGGAAAATATATTTATCAACTACACTTCCAATTGAGGGCTAACATTCAAAATATATAAAGAACACAAACAAGCACACACAAGCTAGATATGAAAAGGAAAACTAACCCAATTAAAAATGGGGTACAGATCTAAACAAAGAATTTACAAAAGAGGAAATTCCAATGGTTGGGAAACATCAAGGGCATACATATCAAAACTACTTTGATATTTCATTTTACACCAATCAGAATGATCAATAAAACAAGTGACAGCTCATGTAGGCAAGAATGTGGAATAAAAAGATCACTCATTTGTTGCTTGTGGGAGTACAAACTTGTGCAACCACTATGGAAATCAGTGTGGAAGTTCTTCAGGAAGATGGGAACAGATTTACCTCAAGACCCAGATATACCACTGTTGGACATATACCCACAGGACATACCATCCTAACACAGAAACACTCAACTATCTTCCTTGCTGCTCTATTCATAATAGCTAGAAATCAAAAATAACTTAGACATCCCTCAACAGATGAAAAAGTTAAGACTATATGGTACATTTACATACTGGAGTATTACTTAGTTGTTAAAAATGAAATCATGAAATTTTCAAGTAAAAGATGGAATTAAAAAAGAAGTCAAACTGAGTGAAGTGATTCAGACCCAGAAAACAAATATGGTATGTATTCACTTGTGTGTGGATATTAGCTCTAGCTGTCAATGATAATCAAGCTATTATTCATACAACCACAGAAGTTAGGTATAGAGTAAGGGACTAGTGGGGAGCAGATAAATATCCTTAGAGAAAGGAAATAGAATAGACAGTTACAGATATATAGTGGGGGGAGCAGATTGAAATGGAGGTATCAAGTGAGGAGGAAAACATAGGAGGGACAGTGAGAGAGAGAGTAAAATTAAGGGCCATTAGGAGGGTAATACGAAAACCTAATGCGGTGGAGGCTTCCTAAAATAAAACATATATGAAGGCAATCTAAATGAAATCACCCAATAATGGGAAAGAGTGAGCTACAACTAGCCATCTTTTGCTGCCAAATGACACTTCCTGTCTTAGGACTGGCACACATATAAACGAGTTGTTGACTAAATGTACTTCATGGCCACTCCCAACCAACTCGGGATTTTGCCAAGACTATAGGTTATTCTCCAACAACTGACAGAAAGGTCCCATTGTTAAAGACAATGTTGTCTTTCCTGTAAGATATGTTTGTCCAAAGGTGGCACAAAGCCTGTGGGAGCAAACAACCAATATCTGATTTGACTTGAGGCCTACTCATACCTGAGACTGCTTTGATGACCATGAGCCCGAGTATGAATAGCCCAGAGACCTAGGGTAAAATCAAATACTACTGTTCTAAGACTAAAGGCCTTTCTAAAAGCTATATAAAAACTTACTATCGCAGAAGTTTCTTTAAATATGTAATATGAAAGGAATTTAAAATGGAGTCACCGTATAATGGGAAACACATGCCTCAACTAGATACCTTATGACACTAAGTAAAATCTCCAGTTCTAGAGATGGATTACAGTTTTCTGAATCATTGACTAAAGGGTTCCCACAACTGCCCCCACAAATATCACAGAATATTGCCAAAGCTTTTGGTTACCCTCTATAACCTGATGGTAATGCCTTATTGCTGAAGACAGCACATATTTTGTCATCAAGCAGGGAGAAATCAAGTTGGTGTCCAACCAGCAGCTTCACCCGTACTGAGTAGCATTCTAGGATCTGGGAGTTGCTTCGCATACAACAAGAATAGAAAAGAAATCATTAATAACATCGACCCTCAAGCCGTGTAATCTACAAAGATTAGACATTTTGAGAATTATGTGTAAGAGAAAACACAATATGAGGACCATTTTAAAGTGATTCGGAAGCTTTGAAAAGAACAGAAGACAGTTCATGGTGTAAAGCTGTTGCGGGAAGAACCTGTGATTGTGCAGTAGTTGCACATCTGTACCAGCCACCTGGATGCAGGAGCTGGCAGTTGGGAGCATGCTCACTCATATGAGCAGATGCCAGATGTGCTTAGGCAAGCAACATCAAGTGCAGCGTTTTGCCGACATGTGTCATTCTTTCAAGCAGTAGTGTAGGCACACCCATGGGTAAAGTGACAGCAGTCTTGGGAAGTCCACTGATTTCAAAGTTGGGGGAAAGTGAGGTGATACCAACTTCAGAAACCAGCAATTATAAATCCGTGGCATCTGCTGTGCTGTTGCTCCATTTAGTTAAATAATACTTTCCCAGAAGCAACTCTGTGCTAGGTCAGGGGACTTTTAATTTCCATGCAGTGACCAACATTGTGCAGTCTCTCAAGAGATTAAGTTCCATCTGGTGGCTAATTAAAAAGTAAATGAAATAAGACAGACCCAGAAAGGCAAATATCACAAGTTCTCTTTCATGTGAATGCTTATTTTTTTAAAAAAAAAAAAGTTGACTAAAATTCAATACAGTGAATTTCTAGAGGCTAAAAGGGTGTGGGAGGGGAGAAATTATATAAGGAAGAAGTACATTTAATCAATGTAAACTCTACATGTGTTCGTGGAAATAGCACGTGAGCCCTACTAATATGCATAGTTAATACGTCTTAAAAAATATAAGATGATTTAATTTAACAAGTCTCTCTAATAGTTCTACCATTTTACTGAGTGACAAATCTTGTAACTATGAAAGCCTTAATAAAACAAAAATACAGCTGGATGTGTTGCTTTTTTTCCATGGAGCCCCGTAGTCAAGAGCAGAAGCAAGATGGTTCCAAGGAAGCTGTCTTTAGTTATATAGCAAGGCTCTAGTTAAGAAACAAAGACAAGCAAGTCAGCCAACTGTAACAAATAATTTTTACAAAGATAATTATTGGTTCAGAAAAAGATTCTCAAAGAGAACTAAAGTCTACATTTATATATGTACTTGAATTACATAATCTATGAGATTAAAAAAAAGTTAAGTATCATATCAATTGGAGAACAAATATAATTTATATTAGATATCCCTTGATTCTCCCTAATGTGTATTATATGTTTGATATAATATGATTAAAATAACTTCTAATTCCATTTATAAGCTATCTACAGGAGCATTCTATGGCATGATTATGAGCAGCAAATGCTCATGATAGAAATGGTTATTTTTTTCAATGAATTAATATCTTACATAGAGAAACTGAAAAAAATCAAATTTAAGAGCTAATTTTTAAATTAATAAAACTTCAGAAAATAACCTCAACTTTTTCTGAAGCTTAAAAAAATACATGAATTGGCAAGAACATCTTGGATCACACACAGAAGTGAAAAAATGGTGGCCAGCAAATGCTGCCTGAGTCCCACCTGAATGGCCACAAGATCTCCACCGAACAGTGGAGACCGCTGCGTTGCGCTATGAACCTGAGCCCTCTGGATGGAAACAGAGGGTGATTTAGCCTGCTTGTATTATACTTCATTTTCCACCCTGGCCCCTCCCCTCCCACACTCTCCTTTCGTCTCACCGCATACTGAACAATTTGGTTTTTACATTTGCGTGAACACTCTATAAATCCTATTTGTGTAGTCAAATGAAAATGCTAAGCTGGGGGACAAAAAGATAATTTTCGACAATGAACAAAAAGTATGGGTAGAAATGAACGATCTGAAATAACCTTTTCAAAGGGAACTTTGAAAGGCGTGTTGGTATTTTAAAGAGTAGAGTTTATCTCACCAGGCCCTGAATACCTACAAGAAAAAAAAATGAAACAAGTTCTATGTCCTTTCCAAATTTCACCTTCCTTGACACGTAGGCACTCGCTGTTAGCCTGCTTGTGAGTTTGCTGGGAATGCAATAATAAAAGTCTAATCCAAGAGCCTGAAACACCAAAAACTGCATTTGCATCAGCCTCAGGCAGGACTTCTGGGACCAAAGCAGTGGCAAATTTGACTTGCTCAGGCGTCCCTCTGCTAGGCTTGCAGATGGCTGCCTTCTTGCTTAACTTCTGTGCTTAGTTTTCTATGTTGTCCTTCAGTTCTCTTTCCTTAAGAGAACATTAATTATGATGGATTAGGACCCATTCTGCTGATTCAACTTTAACTTTCCTACCTTTTGAAAATGCAGCCATGCTCTGGGAATACATTTTCCAAAAAGTATGCTTGGGCAGTTGTTGAGATATATATCTACAGTGTTGTTAGTATACCTTATAGAATGTGCTTACATACATCGGGATGTTGACAGAATCATTAGAGAACACACTCTCCCAGATACCACTGTCTTTTTCGTCATGTGCTGTTAAACAAAGTGTCATTGCGAGACACATGACTACAACAGAGATTGGAGCTTCCATAAATACATTATTATGTAGGATGGGATGAAGAGGTTTCATTGAATGACAATCTCCAATAGGATTCTTATATTTAAGACAATTTCCTGATTGTTATGAAGTAACAAAACTATTGTTTTTAAAATGTTGAAGCATCATCCCAAATGATCGAACTTTTTGTCTTATTGAACATTTTGCTCAGGAAATTAAAAAAAATCACAGCTTTATATCTACATTATAATTTATCAAGGTCTTAATCAATGTTTCTTTAATGAAAGTAAAGTCTGAATTGTAATCTTAAAATGGATGTTATTTTTATTAAGTATCTAATATTTTCAAACTAATTACCTTCTTTATTCTGTGGAGTACCTTCTGGGGTTTTTATGGTGTGAAAGAGTTTGTTATAATGTAAAAGTGAAATGTAATTTCATAAGAAAAAGTGAAAGGGTTTGAAATGATAGTTTTGAATGAAAGAGGAATGATGGAGGAGGGTTATCTGTCTATTGTGTTATTTTCATTGGTCAATAAAGAGACTGCCTTGGCCCCTTTGATAGGACAGAAAATTAGGTAGGCGGAGTAAACAGAATAGAATGCTGGGAAGAGGGCAATGAGCCAGACGCCATGGAGCCAGCCACCAGGTCAGACATGCTAAATCTTTTCTGGTAAGCCACTACCTCGTGGTGCTACCACGAGATTATTAGAAATGGGTTAATATCAAGATATGAGAGTTAGTCAGTAACTAACTCTCTAGAGATAATGGGCCAGGCAGTGTTTAAATGAATATAACTTGTGTGTTATTATTTCTGGGACTAAGCTAGCCATGCAGGAGCTGGGCAGGACGAAAAGCAGGCCTGCCCGCAACTCCTTACTACAGAGGAACAAAAGAGAAGGTTGAAAAGTTTGGAGAGCTAGAGTCAGAAAACAGAAAAACTGGGGTCAAGCAGTTTCTTCAATTTAAGACCACACAGGAGTCTACCAACTTTTGTCTTCTCTGGGCCATGTTGTCATCTATAAAGTTCACACTCAAGAACTAACCATTAAATTAACCAAATAAGAAAAGAAAACAAGAACAACAAAATTATACAACACAAACCTCATAATATTTTAACTTAATTTACAGTTTTTGTGTTCATAGCTACCCTGAATCACTGTTTGTACACACATGAATGTTTTGTAGGAAAGCAATGGGTTGGCAGACTGAGAGACAGAGACTCTGCTCTGAAGAATGCCCTGTGTTTGGCAAACTGGAGACTTGATCGTCCTGCATAGGTAGTGATTTTTATTTTAAAAAATCAATTACAGCTGAAATATTTATTTCACCTCTAATC
Source organism: Myodes glareolus (assembly GCF_982192425.1). Taxonomy (NCBI): domain Eukaryota; kingdom Metazoa; phylum Chordata; class Mammalia; order Rodentia; family Cricetidae; genus Myodes; species Myodes glareolus. The sequence goes on along the minus strand of NC_142026.1, from coordinate 91,951,870 downwards.
CAAACACTCAACTATTAGAGGCAGAAGGATCAGAAGCTCAAATTGTTCTTTACATAAGAAGTTAGGGGCCATTCTGGGCTATGTGCACTATGTGAAATTATGTCTCTAAATAAAAATATATAACAAAAATCCATGATATGGACAAAAGTGAAAATGCAAAGTTTTGCTCACAAATGTATTTACTCAACATGTAAACCTATTCATTGTTATTTAAATAAAAAGAAGTTGAAATTAAGAATTTATGAAGCAAGAAAAAATGTAAGTAATAGATTCTATCATGTTTGTACACTAGTAAAACAAGAATAAGCTTTCTTTTTGTGTTTATGGGTCTATAGTCTTAGCAATACTATTTCATTAAAACCAAGGTGTTGCATTCTTTGCTAATAGAATTCCAGAATCAAAAGAAATGGGGTTCGTAATAACATGCCTTAGGTTTGAATTGGGATCCCAGAAGTTTAGACTCAAGAATCAAAGGTCAAAAGTATATTGGCAGTTGGGTGGAGTCAGCCCCAAGAAACCCTGAAGCTCTGGAATTGATTGACAACTCCTCATGACTCTGCCTGTCCACATACAGCTAACACATATTGTCACTCACAAATTTCCATGTACAAATTTAGAAAGCTCATCAGTGCTTACCTGATCCAAAAGGAGACAGGCGTATACAACAAACACAATGGGGAGAAAAAGATAATAGATGTAACATAGACGGTTATGTGTGGAAAGTAAATAGCTCTGTACTCAGATCTAGATGTTAAAATTAATCATCCTGGACACACTGAAGCACATGAGAAGACAAAACAAGGACCATCAGAGGGTACCCACAGTGTCTGGGGAAAATACCAGCTGAGATGGAATCTCTGAACCTCATCTCAGAACTCCTTACATCACTCTGCTCACTCTCCATCTACTGTCTGGAACAGCTCCTCCAGACTACTGCTGGATATTTCTTTCCTCGGGTTATAAATGGTAGGGGAAAGACAATGGTGGGCGATGTGTTTATTCTAGAACCCTAGGCTTTGTCTAGCATGGGACTCAGTGGGGCTGTCTGGTGGCAGAAATTAGATCCTTTAGACTGGCAATTCTTTTCTCTACTTTAAGAACTGGAATATCTAAACTAGCAGAGCCCAGAGACGCAGGCAGAAACATCCTCAGTGGGTCATTCATTCCCGTTCCTTCATGTGGAAAAACAGTGTCATGGCCACAGGAATTGTACCAGAATCACACCACATTGCATACTGTCTCCAGAGGGTTGAAACACATTTTTATAAAATAACACTTCCAAATTGATACTTTGTAATTGTGGCAGTTTATATAACAATTTTCCAGCTATTGACCAGATGATGCCAGAACTGATGGTGCCACACAACTATTTAAGCACCATGCAACACTGAGAGTGTGTGCTTACTCAAGGTGACTGCCAGAGCTCCCTAACTCCCACCATTATCAAAGAAATGCTAATATAACTTCTGGTAAGAGCTATTTCTTGGAAGCTGTGGGGAATTGGTTCTAGTACCAACATGGGTATTCTCAAGTTCCCCATTGAAATGGCATGCTACTTGTATATAGCCTACACGCAATCTCCTCTGTACATTAAGAATTCCCTAGATTATGTCTCATATAATAAAGTGTAAACACAATGAAAATCTTTAGTATAGTGTACATTTTAGGGAAAAGAAACAAAGGAAAAAGATTTTGTACCTTAAGTTATGAAGTAATAGGCCAAATAATTATGGCTGCCCCCCCCCAAAACAGAACAAATGACAACAATCAGCATACTAACATAGAAGTAGCGAATCTCACAGGACACCACTCACACATGAGGAACTATGGCAGCTAAGTAATTCTGAAAATGAGAGAAATAGTCTGCCTGAGGAATGAGCCCCCTAACTGGTTGTCTAATACCCAGAGGTCAGCCCTGAAATCATATGCATACAAGTATCACTAAATGAACTTTGTGTGTGTGTGTGTATGTGTGTGTGTGTGACTGTAATGATTAAAGGAAAAGAATCCATAATTATGAGAGATGGGAATACATGATAGGTATTAGAGGGGGAAGGGAATGACACATTTGTATTTGAATTTTAAGATGTTTTCTAAAAAGAAGTAATTCTTAAAACATTTCAATCTGTATTTGAAAGCATTAATAACTTACATAGCGAATAGAAAGACTGTATGTCTCACACACTACAAATGCATGTAAGAAAGACACTGTGGATGCTCACATGTACACTCACCTACATGATCTAAAAGTAAGTCACTTGAGATATACTTTCAAATATTCTTTTATTCAGTATGGTGTTAAATTTTAAAATAAAATTATTAATATTTTAAATTTACTCTTTTTTGAAGTCCATATGTTTAAAAATTGTAACTCTATAGATGTTGTAGGGTAGCCACTTGTTTGTTTCCCAGCTGCCCGGCAGCTCAGACCCAAAATAACCATACAGAAACTGTATTACTTAAATCACTGCTTGACCCATTAGCTTTAACGTCTTATTGGCTAACTTTTACATCTTAATTTAACCCGTCTCAATTAATCTGTGCACCACCGCAAGGTCATGGACTACCAGCAAAGTTTCACATGTCTGTCTCTGGTGACAGTCCCATGGCTTCTCTCCTGACTCTGCCTCCTCTCTCCCAGAATTCAGTTTAGTTTTCCTCAACTAGCTAAGTTCTGAGTTGCTATAAGCTCAAGCCAGCTTTCTTTATTCATTAATGGTAGTCACAGCATACAGAAGGGATTCCCACATCACCTCCCTTTTTCTGTTTAAATAAAAAGGAAGGTTTTAACATAGTAAAATTAGATATAGAAAATGGGTATCAAACAATAATTACAGTTACTATATTTATATCTACTTTGTCTTTTATCTTAAATAAGGGGAACTATAATTATAACTATTCTTCAACTTCATCAAAGACTCCAGAAGGATATATTACCTAAGTAAACAGGAAGTGCATTGTAATCAACATCCAGATTCTAGAATTGACAGAGACATCTTGATGCCTGGACAATCACCCAAAGTTCTTCTGTACCACTGGGGCATCCATCTTCAGCATAAAGGCCCATAGTATCCAGCAGACTTTTTCATGAAGTAGGAAACTTCAAAGACAGGTCTGCCTACATTGGCAGTTCGCCAGTCACTTTTTTTTTCTGTGTCCTGCAGAATGTCCGGTAGACTCTCATGAAGCAGGAACCCAGAAGAATCATTTAACCTTTAGGCAAGCTCAACAGTCATTTCTCTGTGGGTATAGATCTGTTTAATTTGCTTAGTTGGTCTTGATTTAATTTTGGTAAATGATATTTATCCAGAAAGATGCCCATTTCCTTTAAGTTTTCCAATTTTGAAAACAGGTTTTCAAAATATGACCATTTATTTAGGTTCAATTAGAGACCATGTACAATTAGTTCCTATTTGTATTTAATGTACACAGAGTCAATCCTAAGTATGAACTTCCTCCATGTATTTTTATCTTAATAAATAGTGTATTGTCAATCCATATTAAATATTTCATTAGTGATATTATGGTGAAAGTATTCAGTGTTGGCCTCTTAAATTGCTTGTGAGATTCAACTAAATAAACTAAATCATGGTTGAAAGAATAAACTTCTGAAACTTTTCTTTGTGATAGTTGATGAAAAATATTAAGGCAGTATTGAAATTGACTTTATAAATGCTTGCTTTAAGCATTTGTTTGAAGCATTTGATAACACAAAACTGTTATCATTTAAATGTTTATCAATCTCTGTCAATTGGTAGTCGATATTCTGAGGAATATGACTTTACATTTTTATAACCACAAGAAAACCTACTCTCAAAAAGTCATATGAAAACTTTTAACTACTGAAGCTTCCTAAAGGATATAATACATTTCAAAATAATTTAAATGGAATTACCATATATTGGAATCATAAATGCTTCTATTAGACAGCTCTGGCTAACAATTAAAAAGCCCCATTACTCATTTTAGAGTTGAAGAATAGCAGGTTTCACTAGAACCCCAACTATAAAAGGCTATTTATTGCCGGTGATCTTTATTTCACTCCAGAACCTGACTTTATGAAAAGACCTTTAGTGTTGGTTAGTTCTCCCTATATCTACCCCAAACTCCCATCCCTCATCCATTTAACCCTTCCTGTTCCATTTGATACTTAATTCTTTATGTGCTTATGGTCTAATTCCTCTACCTTGAAATTCCCCCATGGCCCATTACTAATTTCCTGGCCTGTATGGGTATCCCAAGTAAAGCCACATATCTGAATATTAAAGCTAACATCTACAAAGGAGCAGAGACATGCAATGTTAGTTTCTCCAGGTTTGGATTATTCCACTCAGATCAGTTGTTCTCAACTCTATCCAGCTACCTGCAAGTTTCATAATTCTATTTCTATTAAAAACTGAACAGTTATTCTGGAAGCCTGGACTGGCAGAAGGGCAAAATGGTGTTTCTGAGTAACCAAGTTGTAACCTAACCCCAAAGAAGTAGCTCATCTTGGGTATATGAGCCAATGCAAGTAATTGAAATCCATCATTTGGTCTAGCTTCTATAGGCCCCCGGGTGTTCCTTCTCTGAAAACCAATTTATAGCTATTGGTAGGAATGAAAACTTGTTGTAAAACAGAGTAAGAGCCATCTAGTTTTCAAATGCCATCCTCCAGAAATAAAAAAAACACTCCAGCTGAAGCAAGGAAATTGAGGCAATAAACCATGAGTTGGAAAGTTTCAAAACTGCCCTTCAAAGTTCACTGATTAGCTAACTAGAGCAGACATGTGCTCGTTATCACACACCTTTCGAAGAAGTGGCGTAGCAATAATTTTCATTGCTCACTCCGAATTTTTCAAAGTGAAAGTAGACATAACTGTGCAAACTTTTCTAAATAGGAACCCTTAGTATCTTCAAAGTTAATACAAATACGACACAATATTTCTATATACCTTCATTTTGTTAAAGGTGAAAAGGCATAAGACATCTAACACCTGTCACGTTTCCTGCTATAAAACTCCACAACTGATTCAGACATCATAAAATTGATAGGCAGCAAGTATGTATAAAGAAGCATTTGAGACATATCACCATTTTTATTCAGTGAGATACCCTTTGACTTCATAGTCTGCATCTACATGAAATCTAGTGTAGCACATATTAGTCTCTGACACAGAACTTGCTAGAACTTTTCTTTTCTTGTCTTACTCTGGAAGGAGTCAGCCTTTGGATAGAGGTGGGAAAATATCACCAGCAGGAGTGATTCCAGGCCTAGAAAAGGAAACAGTGAAGAAGCAATGTGTGTAGGCATCTTTCACCACCTACCTAAGGGCCCATGACCACCTATGAGGTATGGAGCCTATGACCTTTCTGTCGCTTAAGACCTGGATCCCAGAATGTACATAACAGCATTCAAGAAATGCCTGTACCATCTCTAAGTGTGAGGCATAAATATTTTATTACTATTATTATTGTTATTATTTGTTCTTATTATTACTATGGAACATAAAACCAGGAGGTAACTGTGAAAGTAGATTATGTGCTAATTTGAAGGTATAAATCAGCTGCTGAATTAGAAAACTCCACTTTGGTCCAAGTTTGGTGCAATCTCTAAATGAAATAAAAAATTCCCTAAAGTCTCAGTAGTAAGTTTCAACCTAAAAAGAACAGCTTCATCAGCAATCAAAATTCTTCTGATTGGACATTCAAGCAAAAGTTAGAGTAGAGAAAATCAGGACCTTGGTGACACGTTGAGACGCTGACAGTCACTTACCTAACCTATGATTAAAAATACAGACAAATGAAATCATTTTAATTTTTTAACCAAGGAAATTACACTTTTAAAGTATTTACATTATTCTATTTCAAAGAATTATTTATCATTTTTCCAAAATTATTTTGCAATGTCAGGTGTATTTCTGGAGCCAAAGGAATAAATACTGAAAAGAACCTGATTCTATCTCTGGTTTTGCTGAGTTGGTAATTAAAATGGATTGCACACCTGTGATAGGAGTACAGTTATGATAAATGCTCTCATGGGAGGAACAAGGTGGAAGGTAGTGAAGTACTTGAGTGAGTAACACCTGGGCTTAGATATGAATAGCGAGATTTAGGAGGGGAGAGGAAGACGGTGGAGAGATGTATTCAAACCAGATGCGACACATATGCAAAGTACCTATGGTGGGAGCAGCTGCATAGTGTTCAGCATACAGGCAGGTATGGGGTGTGGGGGTGGAGTGAGTGTGGCAGTACCATAAAGATGGTTCATGGGAGCAGAAGCCAGAGACTGAGAGGCTCGATGGCAAAGCCTTAAGCCCTTGCTGAGAGTGTATTTGGTAATCACAGTGAAAATGGTGGGCATTGGGTTCAATCTGCAGCTAAACACACACACACACACACACACACACACACACACACACACAGAGAGAGTTGTAGACACACAGAGGCATACACCCAGAGAGACACATGCTCACACACAGATATTCACATACAGTCATGGATACACATACACACATTCACACAGTCACTGACACACATGCACACACACAGAGTCACACAGAGACATGCACACAGAGAGACACATACTCACATAGACACACACATGCATACATGTTCACACAGTCACAGTTGTACACACAGACACACATGCACACATATTCGCACAGTCACAGAACGCATACACACACAGAGTCACACAGTCACAGAGACACACAGAGACATACACACAGAGTGACACATACTCACACACAAATATTCACATATGCACATGTTAACACAGTCACAGTTGCACACACAGACATATTCACATAGTCACAGACACACATGCACACACACAGAGTCACACAGTCACAGATACACAGAAACATACACACGGAGGGACACATACCTACCCAGACATATGCACATATTCACATAGTCACACAAACACATTTTCACACATGCACACACATGAACTCATGACAAGAAAGCTGAGGAAGAGTTATTTGGCAGGTAGGTAGAAAAGTGCTGGACCCTGAAAGAGGAATACAGAACAACAAATGAGGGAAATGGGTTGAGTAAACAAACTCAAAGTATAATTAAATACATAAAAATAGGATAACGAGCCCATTATTGGTATGCTAAAAATGAAATAATGAATAATAAAAATAAAAAGTTTCATTTTTAAAAATGACACTCTAGTGGCTATACTGTGGGTATCTTCTACTTCAAACAACTTGATCTTATGGGAAAAAAACGCAAGTATCATGAATGGATAGAGACCTACACAATTCCTGAGCAAGCATCTTCAGAGATGCAGATGACAATATTCTACTTTGTGGTTGTGTGTTTACTAGTTTTAAGTCAGCTTGTCACAAGCTGGAGTTGTTTGAGAAGAGGAAACCTCAACTGAGAAAAATCTCCCACCTGGCCTGCGTGAATATGTGTGGATGTGTATGTCTGTATGGATGTCTGTGTGGAGAATTTTGTTGAATGATGATTGATGTGATTAGACCCAGTTCACTACGGGAGGTGCTATCTCTGGAATGGTGTTCTTGGTCACTTTAAGAAAGCAGGCTGCACTGCTGTGAGCAGCAAGGCAATAAATAGCTCACCTTTGCAACCTGTGCATCAGGTCCTGTCTCCAGGACCATCCTTGGAGTTCTTGCCCTGACATCCTTCAGTGAAGGACTGTGATACAGAAATATAAGCAAAGTAGCCCCTCTCCTACACAGATTGCTTTTTCCATGGTGTTTTGTTTCATCTGTAAGGCCCCATCAGTTCATTTTCCTTTCTCCTCCAGGACACAGCAGGAAAGGCCTGGGTAATTTTAGGCAAACCCACTGTGGGGCCTAATGCAGACCCAGTTCCCTATGGGAAACATGGTCTTTATGTCTCCATGTTAAGTTTTAGTTCTACATGGAATTCTCACTGCTGGATTCAAGTCTCCTGGAACTTGTGCAAATAGAAATACATCATTTCCCTGCCACCTTGGAATTCTTTTCAGTGTTTTCCACAGTTAAAAAAAACATATTTGAAAGAATTACCAACATGGCTTCCTTCTAGTACTTCTACTAAAAAAGAAATGAATTACCATTAAGTGTGTGTGTGTGTGTGTGTGTGTGTGTGTGAGAGAGAGAGAGAGAGAGAGAGAGAGAGAGAGAGAGAGACAGAGACAGAGTCAGAGAAGTAGAAGGGGTGTATGCTTGCCCTTGTGAAGAAAGTTAAAGGGTAACTTGTAGTAATAGGTTTTCTATTTCCATATTGTGGCTCCTGTGCCTTGGACTCAGGTCTTCAGGCTTCACCGCAAACATTGTTACCTGCTGAGCCATATGGTTGATCATGTTTCTTATTTAGTCGCACTTCTCACTTTTAATTTTCCTTATTTGAAATTCTTATTCCTTTCCTATTAGATTATTTATTTTTCTTGAGTGCATCTCAATGATTTTTGGACAAAGTTACCTTTTCCATATCCTATCACAGAGGAGCATGGCCTCTATAGAAAGTAGAGCAGTGGCAAGTTAATAAATAGGAATAGTTAATCTTGGGTTAAACTACTGGAAATTTTTGTCAACACCAACAACAGACAACAAGTTGCTTGTGACAACAACTTAGGTGTGTTACAAATTGTTTGAGAAAAATATTTTAACCTCCCAATTTGCAAAGATGCCAAGAATGCATTTGAAGTATGACTAAGCACACTGGTCTGGGCCTCCTCAGCTGACCTGCAGAGGAGAGGGCTCTCTCCATCAGCAGGATCATTGCTATCACGGTGTGATCACTGAAGAAGCCACAGAATGTCCTGGCAGTTTGTAGGAAGGAATCTGAGTTCCTACCTTGGAGCTACTGAACCGAGACATCAGAAAAAGGTTCAGTTTACCTGTGGAGGGTTTTCATGTGTAACAAAATAAGAAGCACTTTCAAACATGGTTCTTCCTCATTCTCTGTCCCCTTCATGAGGTTTTACCTGACTACAGGCTTACCATTATTCCTGGTAATTTGGGATTACCTCCATCTTTCATCTATCCTCCAATATGTTATTTCTTAGCCCCACCACATACTTTCCTCTTTAAGACCCACCATCTGATTACCACTGTGAATCGTCTATGAAAGATTAATTCATTCTTACATTTGACAGTCTTCTGTCTTCCAAACTGTATCCAGCCACATCTGTCTAATTATAGTCATATTTTGAAATGAAATCTAAGAACCCGAGTTTCCCTTGTCATTGCTCACCTAGCAACCCACACCTAGAAACAAGATCACCTTTTCTCCACTCTCATATCATGCCATTCTCGGCTCTCTCATTCCCACAGTCATATTCTGATACGTAGAGTAATTCAATGTTCCCAGAAAATACACTAAATACTAACTAGTGAGAGTGCATAACCATGCAGAATGAAAGGACACCAGGAAAAGGATATGAAGGTGGAACATTTGCCGGTGGGTAAACCCTTGAGATGGACATTGCTACATACTAGATGTGGCTCAATGATTATTGCTGAGAAATAATTCTTTTAGAGTCCTCTAGGGATGATTGCATCTTCTGACAGTGTTCAGAACCAAGAAGGGAGAGCCATTATCTATCTGCCAACCTCTGCCTTCCACCGCTAAAAGGTTGCACCATTAAGAGCATAATTTTCCCTGCTTCTCAACTGTACTTGAGCCATTCTTCCTAAAGCCTAGCTTTAGTTGAACCAGGAATAATGAGAATGAAAGGAAAGTACAAGGACAGGAAGCCAAGCACTCTTGGTGGGCCTAAGCCCATTTGATGTTGGCCATCCTTGAAGCAGCACGGAATGGAGTCAGAAGAGAAACCAGAAAGAGGACATGCCAAGGGGAGCTAAAGGGCTGTACAAATTCTAGACATCCGTGAAGAATCTGTCCCCAGAGGTTGTTTGGTCTAAAGGATAAAGCTTGGCATTTTATTATTTTATGTCGGCCATATTTCATATTTAATATCTGTAGACCTCAGACATCACTGGTCCTTCCTGATTTGCTAAAAAAAATGAAAAATTATAAGGCTCTAAAAATGGCTTGTTGAGTATATTGCAATTGTATTAGCAAAGCCTTATTTCTACACAAGACATATACAGTCAAGAAGTTCCAAATGAGGCAGGATTGCTTGTTGTGTCCTTTCACACCTTCTGGAACCTGAAATAGTACATGGAACATATTTAGTATTCAGGACATATTCATTGGATGAGTCATTTTGATCAAAACCCAAAAAAGGCATAGAAAAGGTGAAACACATGGATTTGAAAGTACTCATCATCAAAGAAGCCACGACTAGTGACTATTAGATAAAGATGCAGCATTCATCTGTGCCCTTGTGACTTCCCACGTTCATAGGACAGGAACAAATAGTATGGTGGAATGCAATGGGTCACAAAATTAGAAATACTTAGCTTAACTGTGTTGGCACTTGACTATATTGAACCCTGAACTTCTTACAGTCATATATTTAAGTAAACATAAATTAAGTTTTTAAACATTTTTTTAGGAAATATAATTCTGAAACTGGATCAGGGATCAACACCTACCCAACAGAAGTAAAAATAAAGGGAAAATACAGTGGGCATGTTTTTAAAAATATGCACTGCATCTGCCAAGATTTATTTTATCAAAACATAGGCACAGAACCACATCAAATAATAAGTGGGATGGGCATTGTAGTATTATTATATCCCAAAGGGGGTTATATGATGTTTAGGGAAAAGTCAACTAATTTCTGCTACCAGATTCAGATAGTAAGTTTTATACTATGGGCCTCTTTCTGGTCGTCAAAATTGTAGGTGAATATTTTAGCAATTGTTTTATATAACTATGGACTCTAGGCTACAACACCATCAACCCAGAGGAAGAGATGCTCAGCATTAGTTGGCGCTGCACAGGTGCCTTCAGGACCTGTCGGGATATGCTGCTTTTAACTGGGTGTTGCCTTTTTTTCAGAATTGGTCGGACATGTAGAAGAAAAGATATTGTTTTGATTCTAGGATTCACTATTAGACTGTTTTTTTTTTCAGAATGGAAATACTCCATATACCTGCCCAGTCATCTTCATTGACAGGTTGGGGCTGACTATGAAGTCTTGACGACTGGGGGGTACCACAAAGGGAACTAATCATTGGGACAGTCACTCAGTTTCTGTAATATTGTCTTGTGTAAATCTATGTGGATGCTTTAAAATATTTATAGCATTTTATCATCAATGTATTGTAACAACTATTCCCCAGGGATAGTAACAACCAACCAGGGGTAGTGACTATTGGCAAATCAATTCTTATTGCATTTGGTTAAGGAATATAAGTTAAGAAACCCATGACTGAAGAAAACTTGAGTTTTTCTGCTTAACCATAATTAGTTACAAAAAATAGCAGTATCGTTTTGTCTTAAATGAAATGACTCTGAACAATTACTTTTCTAACATCAAATAAGTACATTTAAAATAACTACATTTATCTGTATAATAATTGTTTTATATTAGGAGCATCTGTAAATAATTACAGATCAATTACAGAATCAAGGCTAAATCAATATATGTTAAGCATATGATCAAAAATTGATTGTCCCATTAGAAGCTTAATAATAAAATTCAAATTTAGTTCATTATGGTATTAGTTTTGGAATATAAGTTCTTCTAGGTAGGATTGTTTAAGCATTGAGTTTCTGAATTGAATGCCTGATGACAATATGTTATAGATCCATTTTCTTAAATGTAAGCCCTTTATTTTTCTACAAGTTTGTTCAAATCCCATCATTAAAAATGATGCTCATGGAGTTTATACAAAGTTCCTTAGTTTCATGTCTGATTCAAACAAATATCCTTAGCGACTACACATACTCATGTGTATTTAAAATTCTAAACACACTTTCCTTTTGCAGGTTTTTCTTTATTTTTAACCTTTCATAAACACATACAAAGAAATATACTCATATAAACCCCCCATTTTCCCTCCCAACTAACCATAGATCTCTGCCACCAGAGCATTCTCTACATTTCTGGGTCTTGCCATGTAGTTATGGCAGATAACCAAGTCATATGGTAATAGTCTATGCTGCTCAGGAGGCCTCTGGGGCTTCTCTAAACAATAACTTATAAGAAGGTTTCCCATGCCCTGTACTGCATTTTCATTAATAATCCATATCTTCTGGGAGAAGCAATATCCACCCACTCTGGAAAATTCATTGTGGACTCTATTTTAAGTTACATTTTGACATTAACTTATAAACTATTGAGTTCCCATCATGCTTCACCAGAATCTTTGGTTTTAGTTAACCTACTTATTCTTTCCTCTTCCCCAACCCTGAGCTGCAGTTTTTGTGTAATTTTCAAATTGTCAGCATCCCCCTTCTTTCTTGTTACATGTCTTCTACTCTTCTTCTGCTTACTTCTTTCATATATTTTAGAAGCCTAGGAAGAGAAAGCTTAACATAAGACTTTAGCAACAGCAGACTTTTAAGAACAGCTGGTCTTTTAAGCATTTCCTCTCATTCACAGACTTTTCCCACTACACTTGTCCCCTACCCCAAGCAGCAAACCAGCTGTATTAAAGCAAAAATGAAATCTAAGGGTGGATTTCTACAGACAGAATGAAAGTGAACCTATTCCTTGCAAGGAGCAGGATTCAGTCTACTATGATTTATGTTAACCATCAGATCACTAAGAAGTTCATAGCCTTCAGCACCTAACACACAAACACAGCCATGGTTATGTAGGAACACCTAACACATGGACAAAGTTTATGAGATATTCGAGACACTCAAGCTAGCCTGCATTTATGTTGCATTGTCATGTGCTTCAAGTTTCTTAACATCTGAAATGATCTGTGATATCAACATGGGTCTGACCGGCTGCAAAATAAACAGCGAGAGTATGAACATATCCTCTTCCTTTCTTAAGAAGGGGAATGTTTAATTGGTATTTATTAAGCATCTATTGAATTGAGGATTTGGTAAAAAAAAGAATCAATTCTTTCATGATTATTTCAGTTCCTACACAACCATTGGCTGGTAGCTTTTCCTTATTACAAACCTGACATTTCAGAGTGTACTTCTTATGTTTATTCTAAGAAAAGCCACAGGATAATCTTATTCAACAAATCAGTTCATACTGATTCATTGTAAAGCACTGGGATGATTCTATAACTATTTAGAACCCCAAGAAAAGGAAATTCGTGTGACAGACTCTTCTCATAGTAAAGCATTGCTGCAGACAGCAGGGGATAGATTTTTTTCCACCCTCAAACTATTTTACTTTAGAAAAGGTGCAGGGACTGAAAAGAATCATCTTTTTAGGACTTCATTGACTCCTGTTCCCTAGGGCATCAACATCAGCTGCTGACTCTGGTTTATTCCCCTATAGATCTTTTTGTGTTTGTGAAGTGAGAGATAAAATTTATCTTACAAATCATGTTGATTTCAGGGTCTAGCTAATGTGAGTGCAATCACTCAGCAGAAAAGCATTTTCAATTAAATTTGAGGTAGCAAAAATTCTAAGACACCCAAAATATGCATACACATAGATACATTGGACACATGTTGCTCTCCTGGAGGCCTGTTACAGAAGACAACATGTTCTAATTTAAAGAAAATTGCTTTCATTTGTCTCCTGTTCACAAATACTTTTACATATTATTGTTGCAGGGAGGCTGCTTGTTGATTCCCGGCTACTCAGCCCCAAAATAATCACACCAAAACTTTATTATTTAAATCACTGCTTGACCCATTAGCTCTAGCTTCTTATTTGCTAACTCTTCCATCTTAATTTAACCCATTTCTAGCAATATGTGTATCGCCACGTGGCTGTGACTTACTGGGCAAAGTTCCATCAGGTGTCTGTCTCCAGTGGGGGCTACATGGCTTCTCACTGACTCTGCCTCCTTTTTCCCAGCATGCCGTTTAGTTTTCCCTGCCTACCTAAGTTCTGCCCTAACAACAGGCCAAGGCACTTTCTTTATTAACCAATGGTATTCATAGCATACAGAGGGGAATCCCACATCATATTATCATTACCCAAGTACTATCTTCAGCATAGGAAAGCCTAGAAATTTTAGAATTAAACACATTGTTCTACATTCAAGGAGATTTGGAGATCCTGTCACAATGTGTGAACCAAAGATAGCATAGGAGCCTGTCACAAGATCAAGTCACAAAGAGACACAAGTGATAATTTGCAAATGGTCTGCATTTGGGAAAGTCCATATAAAAGCTGGAATGCTCTAGGCCAGTGGTTCTCTACCGGTGGGTTGTGACTCCTTTAAGTGTCAAATGACTCTTTTACGTATGTCTACATTATGATTTATAACTGTCGCAAAATTATAATTATGAAGTAGCAGCAAAAATAATTTTATGATTGGGATTCCCCACAACATGATGAACTGTATTAAAGGATTGCACCATTGCAGAAGTTGAGAACCACTGTTCCAGGCACAGTAAATCTTAATAGAATAGATATGAAGATGTGTTTAAACAGTAAACAGGATGTCTATTATCACTGCCCTCCACTCAAAGCTCCAGGATTTATACAGAAGATGCTACAGAAAGATGGTAAGAGTCATGAAGGTGAGGTGGGGAGTGGATGCTTTCAGAGAATCAGGGCTTTCTAGACACAATGGTACAGATACACAGAGGAGCTCATGGTGATTGGGCACAAGCTCAAACCGACAAAATCCAAACATGGCAGAATAGGTAGGAAATCCCACCACCAACTGAGTGACTGTTGGCATTTCATCACTGTAGAAAGAGGAGAATGTCTCCTCAGTAGTATGTAACACCTGCTACATCACACACCATCCTCCAAAGTGAGCCCCATACCCAGGACCTGTCACACCAACCATCTTCCAGGACAAGTCCCATGTCCAGGACCTGTCATATCAACCATACTCCAGGAGAAGCCCCACTAGAGAAGAGACAAGCGCACCTGTTCATGAGGTATTGTGACAAATAAAAGAAAAACAGCATATGTAAAGTGCTTAGCAGGAGAACTAGCAAATTGTAAATGTGATAGGCAGGGTAGTTTAAATAATTCATGTTTAATTCAAATGATTAGCTAAAATTCTATTTGGCACACTTAGGGATAGTTTAAGTTGTTATTCTTAAGAAGTAGCATCTTTCATTTTCATTTTTCAATTAAATTATATTTGAATTATCTTAAAATGAGTGACATATTAATCTTCTCAACTAATGAAACTTGTAAAACCACAACTATATCATCATAATATGAAACTATTCTCTAGTTCCCAAGAGCACTTTGATTCCAAGAGCACCTTTTTTTTTATTTTACATACCAATTCCAGTTCCCTTTTCCTTCCCCACATGCACTTTTTCCACTCCCCATCCACTCCTCAGACAGTGAAGCCTCCCATAGGGAGTCAACAAAGTCTGCCACATCACTTGAGATAGGACCCAGGTCTGACCCCTGTATCTAGGCTGAGCAAGGTATCACTCCATAGGTAATGGGCCCAAGAGTACTTTCATTATGATTTTACTTCTCATCATAAAATGAGCATAGAAAAAGCAATTTGAATTTATAGAAAGTAATGATAGTCATAAACATTGGTAACTTCATTATGCACTGATTTGATTATTAATCAATGTTAATAAATTATCTCCAATGAAACCTAATACACGGCCATAATTTATTATGATGATGGTTTAGGAAATATATTGTCATTTTTTAAAATCAAATCAGCTGACACCTTCCACCTCAACAAAATCACTTTGGAAAAATTGTGTAACATATATACATGGATGAACACAAAGGAAAATAATGAATACTGAATATAGCAAATCAAAATCAAATCAATCAATACCAAAGACATACTGAAATCCCTTGTCTTTACTGTCTTACAGGAAAAAGAGTGGATGTAAAATTAGGATGTAAGTTTTTAAAGGGGAAGTTATTAAAAGGAACGTGTTGGCCTAGAATGTCATTTACAGTCAGGGCAAATTGTGACATGCTAAATTACTGAGGTTCCAATGTGATTTGTACATATGATAACTGAGCGCAGGCTGAGCATAGCTATGTAAAATGCTAAGCTGGACATTTCCATCATATTAAAGACGAGCAAACACCAAGGACATTTTCCTTGATGAAACTGATATATATGCTAATTTTTCTACAAAATAATGGTCAAATGGTATTTATTTAGTACTTAAATAAGATATTTGCAGGGATTTGTTAAGACCAAGACATTGTCCAGCAGTCTTTTTATTTTTTTTAATAACGCAGAGTAAAATTCTGTTCAGATACTTAGATATGATGTCTAAATTGAGCCCTGGCATTTATAATAATATTAAATACTATGTTTTCTGCAACAATGAAGTTTGCAGTGTTCACATAAGTTTCAACAACTAAGATAATTAATGAATTTTAGTCAGTTACTAACTGGAAATTCTATCTCCGGATGTATATGATGTCATAGTGTTTAAAAATCTTTATCAGGCTTTTATAGCAACAAAGTCTAATTTGGGATTTCCCTCAGAGAAAAACTGGTGCAGAAAAGGGTTAGTCCCTACTCTTTCCACTTCAGGCTCCCTGTGGAGACACAGTTGTTTGTGATTCATTTTCTCTCTTGCTCTAAATGACAGTCATATAGGGCCATTAATTGCCTTCAGTTTTCTAAATAACATATGCATATTAATGAGCTTTGTTTTATCAACTTTAAACACCTATTTATCATTTATTGCAATATACCCCTCTGTGTTTACGACCTTTTCTCAACGAAGCGCCAACCCAACCTTTTGTCTTTTAACTCCATAGTAAATACTGGAGAGTGGGCACTGATACTGTGGTCTGAAGCCAGCTCTAGTTGCCCGTGGTGTTTCTGTCACCTATAGCAAAGTTCCCATTTCAGTGACTAAGTACAGCAGAGGCCAACCAAGACTCTAAAATATTTGCTACCCAGTTCCCCAGAATAGAAGACCAGAGTTACCAGACCCGCCTCAGAGCTCTAGTCTTCTTCCTTTGTTGTTGGTTAGTGTTGTTTATTTCTTAATCTCTGATAGTATATACTGAGACCCTTTACAACTGGACCAGTAAATCCTCTTTATAATATCTCCTTCCCTTCTACTCTTCTTGAATCCACCAATAAAAAGACTGCTTAGTGGTCAAAATTTAAGTAAAATAGTAAATAATAAATCATTGAAATGCAACCCAAAGTATAAAATTAATCCCTGTGAGTACAGCCTACTATGAATGAAAGCTAAATTCCAAAGGAGTGTTTCCCATGTGAAAATTTGTGATAAATATCAATTATTTGTATAAATGTATATACACACACACACACTCATTAAATGCTCTAAGAAGAAGCAGAGCATACATCTCATTCCTCAGTTATGGGCTATGTGGGGACATTTTTCAGTTAATAATGACAAGAACTAAAACAACTTTGTGGAGCAAAACCTAAAAACTACTCCCCTATGAAGGAAATAAATTTAACACAGCCAATAATGTTTAGATTTCTTGTAGGGCTATAACAAAATATCCTCTCCAAATTAATGTGACCCCAGTCTTATTCTTAGAAAAATATTGTCTAAGTTCAACTGGGAAAATCCTTTAGCATGTTACCAGTAATAGCGAAACGGGAAAAGGCAAAGAGAGTGGGGTTTTATATGCAGCTCTAGAAAACTAATGCATGTGACCAGCCTCGGTGCCCAGAAAAAAAAAAAGAAGCAAGAAAAGATGTTGTTGAATATTGAACACTTTCTGTTACACCCAGTGTCATTTCAACATTTATGCTGTCACTTCACAAGATGAAACTTAACAAATAAAAACTCATTTAGTTAGAAATAAACACACACGCAGAACCGCCAAGAAAAGCATGATTTTACAGTAGAAGACAGGAAAAGCAGTGGAAATCTATGCCCACCTGGAGCTGAGCATGAGAGATGAGAAGGGACAAGGAATCCAGATGAAATATCCTACTGGCCACAAAGCCAGAAGTCTCTCCCTGTTCCTTTGTGCTCCCTGCTGCTGTGGATCAAACTTAAGACCCGCGGTGTGCTGGGAAATTCTCTGCCACCGAGACTCATCTCTCCCATGTAAACGTCTTCTTTTCTACAGTCAACTGTACCAGGATGACAGAGCTCAGGACTAGAAACCTAACAAGAGATACGTGCCTGTCATTGATTGGGTAGGACATGTTCCCTGTTCCCTAGGTCTCCCAGTGCTGCTGCTATTTTGAGAGATTGTGGAAAATTTAGGTTGTATTTAGCTAGAGGACGTAGGTCACTACCTTGCAGGCATGCTCTTCCTGGCAGCTTCCTATCTTGCTCTCTGCTTCCTGAGTAGCCAGGAAGTGAAGAGCTCTCTTCCCTTCCACACTTGTATTGCTGCAATGTTCTGCTCACATGCATGAGAACTGGCTATGCTGAAAAGATGGGCCGAACTCTATCACATCACTCTTCAGTTCTGTTTGTCAAGTACGTTGTCAGGCCCCAATAAAATTTCCATGTTGGGATATAACTAAGATTTTACAGAGTAATCCAAACTGGTGAAAATGAAAGCCCAGTCCTTTAAATATTAAGTGTAGAATCTCGTAACATTCAGTTCAGAAAAATAAGGTCATTCAGGCAATGTTTGCTTTTCATAAATAGTTTTCAAAAGAAAGAAATTATTCTTCTTTTTATTAAACTCAATAGGTAGCACTGTGATTAACGAATAGCCATGGGAAAACCAGATTTGACTGGAGATGAGAAATTACTTGATGGCAACCAGTCTTCCCAAGGTGGGCTTGCTAGCCTCTAAAGAAAGGAAGCTTTGATGTTAGAGGAAACACGAGGAAGGAGTGGAGACACTATAGCAAGAAACGGGCACCAAAGGCTAAACTACATTAGATCAGCTTGACGGAGTCTTCTGAGACCACTAGCCATTATATTATAACTTCTGTGAGTTCCTTAGGCCCACAATTTCTAGCTTGAGATATATTTTTGAGAATCAAACCTTAGGATCCAGTATAATGGGATAATGAAAGCTCACATACTGAGGCTCTACAATCTCGAGTTTGAATTAAATATTAGTGTTTGCTCTGCATTGGTCAGCAGCTGCCACCCTCTTTTGACTTTCTTCTGTAGCTCTAAGAATAAAGATAAGTCTTTGTACTTGAAGATAGGTATCCCGCTTCTCAGGATTATTTTGTACAGTTAGTAATAATTGCATACCTAGGTGGGGTGTATGCAAGCACACATTGTGTATGGATGTGTGTGGTTGTGTGTTGATAGTTTGGTTTTCCAGCAAGTCTACTGACATACCTAAACTGTCTTTGTATTCAACTGCAATAAATACTCAGTGTGCTTGAATCTCATCAAGGAGATAGCAATTGTCCAGTGAGTTAACCAAGAAATACAGTGTACAAGACATGATTTCAGTTCACTTTTTGCAATAATTAATTGGCAGAATTTTGCATATTTTCAAATTTCAAAATAATTTCCTTTATACAAAATTTATAAACAATACGTAAATAAAACACAAGACTGAAAAGATAAGGTGGTTAAATCTGCACAATGAAGCAGAATTAAGTGGCACACACTAAAGAAGAGATACATTCTTATGTCCTGTTCTTTGAAGAAAACATTAACCAGACATAAAGAATACAAATAAATTAAAAATTCACAGATAGAATTTAATCACTCTAAACTTTCTCCTTCCTGGAAATAGTTGGTTAAAATACTTTGTACCTTTCCCTTATTTGTGCAAACTTCTATTTAAAAAAAACACATGTTTAAAAATTAAACTCTCATATGATTTATTCATTGCTGAAGATGCAGGAGGAAGTGTCTGGGGATTTTACAACAAACGCTTAATCAAATTCATATGTGTACACACTACATCTTATGCTGCTGTACCTTCATCCCAACACCTTCTAGGTAAATCAGGAGCCCAGAATCATGTGGTGGGACTATATAGTGGTTTTAGGCTTTGTACTTGTATAACAAATGTACATCTCATTATATTCTTCTTTTAAAGTTGATGCAAGGAACTATGTTTAATGATAAGAAATCATGGTTGTTCAGAATATTTTATAGTTAGTTTGTTTACAAATGATACAGTTTCTATCTAAAAACTAGACAAGTGATTAAAATGGTATTTCAATGTGGATTCACCCTAAAAAATGAAATCATTAAAAACAGAGAATTTAATTGTGTTATGGAAGAACTATTAAGTCTGAGCTTGGGAAGGCACATTCAAAATTGTCAGTAATAGCAACATCAAGTCCTATGCTGGGCTAGAAGAAGGACGAATGGAGAAGAATTTACTACAGTTCAAGAGCAGTGGTATCTAACAAATTTGGAAATATGAAAATCTAGATTTTATTGCTGACAGAAGTGGGAACAATAGAGAAGGCAAAGCTGTTTGAGACTCTTTATGAGTCTCAAGGGGAATGAATAACCCTGAGTCTTCTCTCCCATTCTCCAGTCTCCTCCTACTTGTGACCACTAGGCAAGCAAGAGGAACGCCATCTTCTTCAGAAGACTTGCAAGTGCAGCATGTAGGATGCAGTGCTCTGTAACACAAAGATTACCAGAGGCAGGCTGAAGTGGCTCAGAGGGCAAGCACACCTAGAAACAACAAAGAGAAGCTTCCAGAGATATGTAGTCAAGAAACAAGAATATGAGATCAGAGTTTAAGTATTCATCCATGACAAAGGATCTTATAAAAAACCACAGTAATAAAGAACTTTAATAAATGAAAACCAGCTAGAGTTCTTCAACAGATGAATGGATACTGAAATGTGGTACATATTCACAATGGAATTTGATTCAAATGTAAAGAAGAATGAAGTTATGAAATCTGCAGGATAATGAGTAGATCTGGAAAATATTATACTGAGTGAAGTAATCCAAGTCAAAAAAAGACAAGTGCCACATATTCTACCTTATATAAATTTTTAGAATTGTATGCTTAGCATTGAGTGTTGGTAAAGGTCAGAATGATAGAATGGGATCCAAAGAGGGAGAGAAGGGGGTAGTAGAATAAATCAGTCATGGAAATATAAAGGGTAGAAATATTAAATACATGAATATCCAAACAGGGAGAGTGTTGGGGGAGGCCACTCATTCATTCCCAGCTGCCCAGACCTAAAATAATCACTCAGAAACCATATTATTTACAATACTGTTTGGCCACTAGCTTAAGCATATTTCTAAATAGCTCATGTCCTAAGCAAACCCATCTCCATTAATCTGCATCACCACTAGGTCATGGCCTACTGGCAAAGTTTTGGCAGCCTCCAGTGGAGGCATCTGTCTCTGGCAGTGGCTACATGGTCTTCTGCCTAACTCTGCCTTTCTTTCTATATATCTCTTTCAGCCTGGCTTTACTTTGCTACACCATTGGCTGAAAGCAGCTACTTTATTAACCAATGGCAGTAAAACATATTCAACAGTGTACGTCACCTCCCACATCAAGAGAGGGGTGAGAAAATTGGGAAGACGGTCAAGGAGGACAGTAGGTAACCAAACCAAAAATATGTAAAAACGTCATATGGAAACCTACTATGTCATATGGTTACTAAAAATATAATCTAAAGAAAGAAAAGTTTAAACATAATTAAGCTCCATCAATGGATTATGGTCCCCTTAGAAAACATGGGCAAGTAAACAAAAAAATCTCAGTGACAGATGTGTGGTATCTTCCTGAGAGTCATTTCCCAGTGTGGCCTCGGACACACTGAAAGCATTACAAGCATTTGTCATTGCTCTTGGTTATCAACCAATAATTGATGCTAAGTCCAAGTTGCCAAAAACACCAGGAAACTTTGGAATAGGCTATAAAAGAATCACGTTAGTGCCAGAAGTTGTTGTGCAGAAGGCCAGGGGAGAATAGTTATCAATAGTCTTATATAGTTATGAATTCTATAAGCTATAATACTGAGGGCATTACTTTACACTATCTTACCAGACAGAATGTTTAATGGTTCCTGCAAACATTACAACCAGCAGAGAAATGATCTGTGTCAGATAAGAAGGAAAATTCAATTTCTTTCTTAGTTGGGCTGGTGTAACTTCTGGAGTCTGACACCAGGGAGTTTATTTTAGACAAAATTAAGAACTCTAATTTTGGGGGGAAAAAGGTTTCCTGGTAACAGCTATGTCAATCCCATGTGTATAAAAAAGTTTAAAGTGTGGCTACATTGAAACTCTTTTTCAAAGTACATGTGACCATGAAGATGGGTTTAATCTTGCTTAATTAATTTAATTTATTGGTTTAATGGGTTTAATTAATTTAGAATCTGGTATTGTTCTCACAGAGATAGCATAAAGGTAAGCAGAATATAAAGTACATATAGAATCTCCATTAATTATGTGTTTTATTGATTGATAAACAAAACTAAAGATAAAAGTCTAGAGATGAAGAATCTGGGTAAACATTCAAAGGAAGTTGGGTGAGGTCTGGTTCTATAGATAACAAAGGTCACCAGGTCATTAACAACATTCATTCCTTGCTTTCTGGTTGGAAAACAGGTATTTATCTTCTCCACTGAGGATACAACCCTACATGATTAACATTCTGGTTTCTCCAATGTTTATTAGTGAGCACTGGTGCCTTACACTGCATGTGATCTATAATGCAACAGTGGCATGGCTATTATGGTGATAAGCAATAATCTGATTCCATTTTTTGGCTTGTTCCAGAAAAAGGAACTGTAAAAATGGTCAAAAGCCCATGTTTTGGAAGTCATTGGCCTTAAAGATAAATCTACTATTATTTTGTTGCTAAATTGTTATGTTGTGAAATTGCCTTTTAAATACTCATTCTTATACTCATAGACAAGTGTTACCTCAGGCTTTACCAGAAAGCCTTTCTAGCAATGTAGGTGGTGTTTAATACATAAAGCTATAACTGGCCAATAACAAATGGTGCTGGAGTGCTCCGACCTATGCAAGATAGCTACACTCCCTCTTCTAGAGATCTGTGTGGAAGAAGGGACAAAGTGAGCATGAGCGGGATGATGGGGAAATTTAGCATTATCTGTTCTTGACACAACATACTCATTTTAGTCTTGAACTTACTGCTACTGCTGTTTTCTACACAAGCTCTACACAAGACCGAGCTCTTAATCATTTCATTGCAGCTGAAGAAAGGGCCCATAAGACCCCATTCCCTCACTGAGGGGCCTTTGGTAACCAATGGTGGTTGAGAAGGATTTGCCTTTTTCTTCAGTGTTGTAACCCGTGGTGAGTTGCCCATGTTCCAATAAATAATCCCCACCAATAGTAGGAAAAAGCACTGTAAGTAAAATTGACGGATCAAACACAAAGAGAAGATATGAAAGTAGGAGGAATACATGTTGAGTGGAAGACTTCAATGGAACATAAAGCAGACTAAGAGTAAGGGGAATGAAAATTGCTAAAATTCATAATATAAAAATAAATAAGATATACAAATGTCAAAAAGCTTTAAGATGAATAACTTAAATCTTAAAGATATAACACTTTGGTTTTATCACACGGAAAAATTTCTGAACATAAGAATATCAGAGAAAGTAAAACCACTGTGTTTAAGAACAAGTTCATCCCTCTCTGCGTTCTCAGGATAATGTACTTGTCCCAAATTATGCTGAGTCTGGCACTAAGAATTTTTTATTTCCAAGTTTCCTGTCATAGTGATGGTCTTTGTTTTAGTCAGTTGGTAGCATGACTGATCTTCTATTGATGCCATCATAAAATGTACGCTATTTGCCTTAAAGAACACTAAAAGAAAGAAATATAAACTAATCCAAAGTTTATAAAGATTATCCTCAATGTTTAGAGCATATATAATTTTCATAGCCAACAACAATGAAGAATACATTTAAATCTGAAATAACTGCAATCTCTAAAAAGAAATTAATAAAAGAGATAAACTTTACATGTTTCTTAAATACTGCTTAATCTCGGTATTTCTGGATGAAATTATATCAATATTTATCACTCAAGGTGACAAATATCCAGATTTTGGGAATATTCTGAACTCTTTTTGCATATATTTTATAGTTACAAACACAATAATTATAACTTGTCTGAAAATACAAAGCTATGAACAGATAATAATTCTTCTTATATCTTTTGGAATTTTCCAAATTTTGTACAAGATAATCTTAAAAGTAGAGAAATAGAAACAAATAAATTCCATAACTAGAAAGAACAACACCACAACACCCATCTCTTGCCACACAAGACTATCTTGGCTTTTAGTTTGTGGGAGCCTGCCTGCTGTGGGGTCTCCTTTTCACTCTCTGTTACTTCATCAGTGCACAGTATTCATTGATACTTCATTTGTTTTTGTTTTTTTTTTGAGCACTTCTTTCATATCTAACACATGTCTCTTCCTAAGTTAAGCATTTTATGTGATTTCTTTCTTAATTTTCAAAATAATATCCTAACCGTTCTTTGTTGTTTGAATTATTAATGATTACTTTGTGTTTCATGCTACAAACACTGTTCTTACTACTATTTTACATGAAGTAAATACACATTCTTAAAATTGCTCCCATTTAAAGGATAAGGAAAATGAATTTCATTGCATTTAAGGAAATTGCTGATGATCACAAGATCTAGAAAATATAGTTTATAATTCCAGAATTAAAAAATAATCTGCCTTACAGTCAGCAAGCAATCTAAAGTCTTTATATGGAATGTTTTTTATATAAGAAAGGACTTAACAAATTTATTCACACTAAGGTTCAGCTTTCTGGCAAGCATCAGAAGATATACCACAGATATACTGTGTGTTGTTCAATAGCAAGTACTCGCACTCATTTGCACTGCTTAAAGACTTAGGCTTTGGCCACGTAGACTCAAAGATGATGGTCAATCACAATGAACCCAGGTCAAGATTTTGGCACAAAGAGCAAATTTGACGTGAAGTAACTAGATTACTTTGACTCTCTAAGACGGACGCATGGATAATAGAAAGAAAAATACACTCTCTGTGTAGTTTCTCTGTGATTTTTGGACATAAGTAAAACCTATGAAATAAATGAAAAGTATATGAACAGGGGAAACATGGAGTCAGGAAGAATATTCAGTACTTATACAGTATTCTTTTCTTCTCTTTATCCTCCTTTGTTTTATAAATTTATTTGAAAAATTCACAATACAGAAACATTCCTTTTATGGTTTTTTGTTTGCTTGCTTTTGGATTCGTTTTTCCCACCTATTATATAATAAACTGTGACATCGTGATTTAACTATCATGAACATTTGCTTGATTCACAGCCTTGAACAGGCACATTCTCAACATAAGAAATCTTGATATTGATGATATTATAGAAAAAATTCACCTGTCTACTGGAAGACTTCTCGTGCCATGTGTACTTGCTGATTGATTGAAGCATGTTGTTCAGGGATCTGTTACTCTGTTTAAGTCACTGTGGATCAGTAGCCCTATACTGGGGACTCTGGGGTACTTTATTTAGCTGATTCAGTATACTGGACTGAAATGCTCTTAGCAAGAACTGAAATGTACTATTTCTAAAAATCATGTCCATATGATTTCTTTCAAGATCTGAAGCCAGTTAGGACTATATTTACTGGACTAGATATTTCTTCATCACCTTGTCTTTTTTCAAAGCATACCTAATTACTCACTAGAGTGTCAAGATTTGATCATCCTCAACCCCATTGCTAGGCATGCATTTTTGTTAAGTTAATCTGTTTGAATGTGTAAGTAACCAATTTTAAAGTGTTTGTGAATCTATCCAGATAAGGTATACAGATCGGAAAATAGAACATTATCAAAATAAAAATAGCATGTCATACATTAAAAAATAAAAAAATGTGAATAATTTAAAATTTAGATTAACAGGAATTTATTTGGATACTAAAAAACCTCTCATTGCTCATGATATTCTATCCAAAATGTGATTAATTTCTTATTTACATTAGCTCCTATTTTTTGTTCCTGCTTCCCTTGGAGGGAAAGAAATAAAAATTTCAACATGAATTTCCGAAGATCAGCTTACTTAAAATAAAATGTATATAAGAATCTGTCATTTTGTACATATTTTATTATTAATAAACCTGCAGATAATAATAAAATCAGTGCTATAGATATTGTAGATTGTAATTTCAAGGTCAATTTACATTCTTCTCACATATTATTTACTTGACAAACACTGCACAAGCTATTTTCAAAACCAATTTAGTATCGGAAGTATAAATCTTAAAAGTCAATACTGTGTGTACTATCAAATAAAAGGACTGGAGTTGCTTATTTTAATTAAAGAAACAGTGTCTAACACTTCAAAAAGGTGGGATGGAAGTGAGTTCTCAGGGTCATCTTGTCACCACATAGATAAACACAGTAAAAGGAAGAGAGAAATATATGCCAGAATGTTGTTGGAGATGTTATGGAGAAATCCTCAGTTGTTCAAAATGTAGAAGAGAACTGACCATGAGTTACCAGCTTCTATTAATTCACCTACAATATGCCCACACATAAGGCTCAGGGATCCTCCTGGATGAGGAGGTGGAAAGACTGTAAGGGTCAGAAGATCAGTTTGCCTGCTGTACAATTGTGTCTTCTAGACAAGATGGGGAAGCTGCACCAAGGGGATCTCAGCAATATAGCTTCCTAAACCAGACTTGTGTAATGATAATACTAGTCAACTTGTCAATGTGGATAAGGAAAAAGTCATGCTCTGAGTTCAAGAGCTACTGAAAATTAATGGCTACAGAAAGAGTAACTTCAACTTTCAGGGACAAACCTATGGAGGGGTTATCCAATTCCAAGTGGTTAGCCCTAAACACACACACACACACACACACACACACACACACACACACATGCCCCAATACACATATAGGAGGATTACTAAGAAGTCAAAGATTATATTTGTATAAGCATGTTGCACGTATGTGTGTACAACAACAATAACTAAAGAAGAGATGATGTGTGTGAAATGGAATGGGGGCTGAGGGAGGATTTGGATGGAGAAAGGTGAATGGAAATGATGTACATGCAGTATTAGCTCACCAAATTTTCAAAATGTGATTTTTAAAAAAGCTAATAAAATTTTATATTAAAATGCATGCATTCTGTGAAGATTTCTGTATGATTGAACTGTGTTCCTCAAAGGTTCATTTTGTGGATTGCCAGTCCTTTGCAGATGTTGAAAGATAGTGAAACCAAGAGGGTCAGGTAAAAATAATTGTGTGATGAGATCACTATCTTCAAAGGGGATTAATGCTGGTTTTGCAGAGTGAGTTTTCCAAGAGTGTGATTTGTTATAAGAAAAATAGATCAAATCCTTAAATATGTCTGTCCTCTTGTCTCACATGTTCCCCTCTTACATGTGCTCGTCACGGGAAGATATCCACCATTCTATATTCATCAACGGTTAAAGCTGAAGACTGCCCAATCTTAGACTTTTAGTTTCCAAAACTGTGTGCCAAATGGAGTTCTTTTTTAAATGTACACATAGAGGCATAAATTTTGTTCCACCACCAGAAATAGGCTAATACAGATTCTAAATTAGATAGTGCAAAATATGAAGTATAATAAGGCATAATTAGTTGACAAAAATAGAACCACATGTACAAAAGTATTAACTAACAAGTTGTTTATATAAATAGATGGTTAGGTGAAGCAATTAATCTAGAAGAAATTCAGACATTTTTCCATTGCTGTGATAACTGTCGTTTTGAAAGTAAAATAGATTTTGTAGCCCAGAGATTAAAAGAAAACTAAAATACTCTATTGTCTTAACTTCCTTTTAGGTGGCTTTTTCTGGAAGATATGAACAAACAAGCATCTATTTAACCCTTACAAAGCACTCACAACAGAACAAAGACTTCTTTCTACCCAAGTCTAACTTCGTGAACCCATGAGTTTATTGGGGTTGTTTGCAAGAACATGGGTGACTCAAAGGCATCTGCACCACTGCCAAGCACACCCAGCACAGGGCCTGCATTGTAATAGCTGTGTCAGTAAAGCCGACTGGCCGCTCAGTGGTCAGAGTCTCCTCTCTCGAACAAGTGTTTACTCCTCCATAGCCCTGTAGGCAGGGCTTCTGGAATACTTGAAGTTTCAGGAGTTTCTGGGTACTTGTAAGTTTTGTTCTTCTGCTGAGTCTTAAGATCTTCCCTCCACCTTCCAAGACAAAATGCTTCAACTCTGAGAGACCAATATACAATACCACCCAATATTTCTGTCAGTCTCTAAAACATTCAATATAAAATAAAAACTCAAGAGAATTTCTACCCCCTTCCTAATGCACAATTAATAAAAACTCAGAGAGAAAATCTGGGGTTCAACTTGATGGCCAGAAAAGCAAAACAGCCAGTCACTGGATCTTACCTCTACCTCACTCTAAAATGGTGATACTGTCTCCACAAATCTCAGAATGAGATTGTGCCTAAGAGCTGTCTCCTCCCATTTTATCATCCTCTCTAGGGCTGGAATTAATGGCATGCATTACTAGGATTAAAGGCATTCACTGCCTGGTTCTATGGAAACTATTGTGGCGACTGGGATTAAAGGTGTGTGTTACCACTGCCTGGTTTGTAAGTTTGAACAGTGGGGCTGTTTTATTCTCTGATCTTCATACAAACTTTATTTATTAAAATAAAAATGAAATGCCAGTACACCTGCCTTTAAGAAATACTCAGTTTGATGTTGGCTGCTGGCTTGCTGAATATTGTCTTTATTATGTTTAGGTATGATCCTTGTATTCCTTTCCAAGGCCTTTATTATAAATGAATGTTATATTTTGTTGAAAGCTTATACAGCTTCTAATGAGATGATCTTGTGGTTTTCATTTTTCAGTTTGTTTATATGGTGGATGAGTCATAGCTAGAACCTGGAAACAACCTAAATTCCCCTCAACCAAAGAATGGATAAGGAAAATGTGGTACATTTACACAATGGAGTACTACTCTGCTGAAAAAAATAACACCTTGAAATTTGCAAGCAAATGGATGGCGCTAAAAAAAAAAACATCATTTTGAGTGAGGTAACCCAGACCCAGAAAGACAACTATCATATGTTCTCACTCATAACTGGTTTTTAAACATAAAGCAAAGAAAAACACCCTACAAATCAAAATCCCAGAGAACCTCGACAACAATGAGGACTCTAAGTGAGACATACATAGATCTAATCTACATGAGAAGTAGAAAAAGACAAGCTCTCTTGGGTAAATTGGGAGCATTGGGACCTTGGGAGAGGGTTGTAGGGGAGGGGAGAGGCATAGAGGAGAGTAGAGAAAAATTTAGAACTCAATAAAAATCAAAAAATAAAGAAATACTCAGAAACAACTTACCTGAACTAGTGAGAGCTCACTGACTCTGGACTGATAGTGGGTGAACCTGCATAGGATCAAATTAGGCCCACTGAATATGGGAGACAGTTATGATACTTGGACAATATGTGGGGCCATTGGCAGTGGAACCAGGATTTATCCCTAGTGCTTGAACTGTTATCTAGGAGCACGTTCTTGTTGGAGGAATACCTTGCTCAGCCTAGATATAGGAGGGAGGGCCTTGGTCTTGCCTCAAAGTGGAGTGTCAGACTTTGTTGACTTCCCATGAGAAGCATTACCATTCCTGAGGAGTAGATGGGGAGGTGGGGTAGGGTGAAGTGAAGGAAGCAGGAGGAGAGGTGGGAATGGGAATGGAGAAAGCTATATAAAGTGAGAAAATATTGTATTAAAAAATTTCTTAATAAAAAAGAAAAAGCAAAATAAGAGAAATAATTAGGCAGTTATTGTAAATACTGTAGCATTCACTGTGATTTTTTTGTTGTAAGACTTAATTTCAGACTACCTTCTGGTTAGTTCTTAACAACAACACTTCATAGGTACACTAAACACAGTACGGTTTCTTTTAACAGTATTTTTGCTATTTTACAAGACTAGATATTGATAGAATCTACTTTTAAAGTGCACAGCTCCATTTTTTATGTCACTATTATTGGCATTAGGTACACGTGTCTTAATAGAAAGGTACTTCTTTGCTTAGAAGTTTAAAGTCCAGGAGAGGGGTCAAATGTGACATAATGACAGAAGCATGTACAGTTTATCGAGATCATAGAATAAAACAACAACAAAAACCAACAGAAAAGAAGTGGCCGAGGGTTTCTGCATGTAGTGCTGACCATAACATAGTGACTCCTCTACTTCTCCTTAAAGTGCAACATAAACATATTTCTCTCATTGTTCTTGGCCATGATTATTTGTCAGACTTTAGTCAGTGGAAGAGAGTAGTTATGAAGCAAGCAGAGTCCCTGAATGTATTGGTATGGTTAAGTTTGGTTACTGACATTTAGTAATCTGCAAAACAGAAGAATATACTCTGAATATGCTGGACTGAAGGGAAAAGAGAAACACAGGCAGCAGATGCAGTTCCAACCCACTACCTGGAACCAAATCAGACAGTTTGAATTTTGAAACATAAGAGTTGAACCACATCTCCTAGATAATAGGATGTCATAAAAGTGTTGTATTTCATGGAACTTTATATTATTGTATATTAGATTACTTAATTACTTGATTTTATATTCATCAAGTGACTATATTATTTCCTTCACTTCAGTCTCATCAGAAACAGCAGAGATAAACACCCAATCTTTCCACAAATGAAAAAAGTATAGCATAGATATCAACATTCAAGTAGATTTTGCAAGGGGAGAATAATTCTGGGAGGAAGGAAAAGAGGACCAGGTAGAGAAAGTAGAAGAAAGGCAGAGAAAGAAGAGAAAGAAGGAAAAAACATAAAAGAAAGGCTGAGTTAAAGATGAATAGTAAAGCAAGTGTGTATCTACCACACATAAAGCTTAAAGAGAAGACAAAGTTTAGAAATCAGTCTCTGGGGCTGGAAATGTAGTCGGTACAATATTCCATAGCAGGCAGGAAGCTCTGAGTGTGATCCCAGAACCTCATAAGGCAAGACATGTTGGTGCAAGCCTAGAATCTCAGTCTGTCAGAGATGATTATGGAAGAAGCAGAAGTTCACGACATCCTTGGCTATGAGATAAGTTGGAGGCTAGCCTGACATACATGAAACCCTCCACATACAGACAGATCCCTTCTTAGTAACACAGTAGAACAGCCACTGAGTGAAAAAACAAAATACTTTAAGGTAAGGTAATAAGATACAGAAAAATAGAAAATTTAGATGTGGCTATTTTTAATATTCTAGGTTAAACACTCTCCACTTTCAAATCTTTGACTTTCAGTTTCACTTCAGACCTACCTCTGACACTGAGAGCCAAAAACACATTGTTCCTCCTGAAAATTGTTCACTTCTGGTATTCTATCACTTCCCACCAAAAATCTAACTAAAACTAAAGAACTCAAGCTATGAAATTAAAGCACTCAAAAAAAAAAATGCATTGTCTTTGGGCAAGGTTAATCCTCATTAGTATAGGGAGTTGGTGAGGACTAGAAGATTTACAATGAGGATTTCCTTCCCTCTTATTCTTCAAGTTGGCTTGAGGACAGGGTAAATAATGGAAGCTTCATAGGAATGTTAGTGGATATTGAGATACTATATCCTTTGCCAAGGAGGCTCAAGATATACATGTTTTTATCGTGGTGGGAAAAAAGAGAAGAAATGGAGTACAAAGATAAGCCTAGGACCAAGAGAGCTCCATCTTAGCTTACATCATGGAGTCCTGTAAACCAACATGGATGGGCAACAGCAGATCAGTTACTTGTGGTGCACCCCTTAGAGACATAGGATTCTCAGTAGCAGTTGAAATAAAGACCAAAACAAAGTGCCACACAGAGCCAATTAAAATTTAGTATATGCCACCTGGTGGAGTATGAACAAAAATGTAATGACAACATGCAAGTACCTGAATCATTCATGTAAATGATTTTGATATGAATAATTGATATTCTTGAGTAGATACATCAAACTAGAGCTGAAATATTAAGTTTTCTGCAACTCAGTATAATAATACTTCAAAGTTAACATTAGGTTAGCTTAAACAAAAAGAAGTTGATTCTGTTAGTATTTGCATACACTGGTTTGAGAGCTGAAAATTCCTACTCATCTGTCTAGGAGATGCACTACTTCAGCTTGCATTTTATATCTATTGAAGCAGTTGGCACTTGTTTTACAGGGGGAAAAATCCACTACACTGACCCTTCCCAGAGGGGTCTAATATTTCCTAACTGTAACATTTCCCTGTAGAAAATAACCAGTTCCTCCCAGAATCAATCTCTCTGACTAGTATTTTGTGTGATCAATTTAAATAAGAATAAGATCTAATCTGGGTAGATTATTTTAGTCATGGTATATAGCTAACTTTCAGCCGTGTTGGTTATCTATTCAGAATCCAGAAACACAGAAGTTACAAAGGGAAGGAGACAGTGGATAGAAACACAAGTAGGATATAAGGAATATCATCAATGTTGCCACAAACCATATTCTAAAGAAGACCAGAAACATGAAATACATTCATAATGTGCGTTCTTCAAAGTCAGTGTCAGGATTGAGCCCTATCCTAAATGTCCTTTGAGATCTTTTGTTTCTTAACTCCTTTCTAAGGACTATTTCCAATTTCTCAATTTGCATATTTGGGCTTATTGGAAAGTTCGATTTTATAGCAATTGTCATGTGCTTCTCTTAACTCTTGATTCTGTAATCAAACACCTATGACGCTGTTCTTCCGTCTCCTACCTGTCTTCCTCTAATTTCTGTTCTTTTTCCTCCTTCTCCTTCTTCTTTTTCTTTTTGTTGTTGTAGTTGTTGCTATTGCCTTGGGTTTTTGAAATAAAAGGCCTGGAACGCCCTACAAACCTGTTGCCTCAGACACACCATTGCTGGAATTTGTAGGCAAATAATACCATGCCTGAACTTTTTTATGACTAATGTAGAAAATGTTTAAGCAACATTCCTGAAACTGTCCTAAATTTGACCAACACTGAATGAAAATTCCAGCACTGTTTTTCTTCTCAGAGTTGAACATAAATAAATAATCAATATCCACCCCTTACTACCATCACCAAAAAGAGGGGAAGTAGGTGAAATTTATACCTGTTTTCATTAGTATAGGGTACTGGAGAGTCTACTCATAGCAATATATGTTGGTTCCATAAATGGTTCTGCATAGGTTCTAGGAAACTTTTCATACTTAAGAGTTCAGTTTGGACTTTGACATGGCATATTATAGCTGGTAATTTTGTATCTCAAGGATTTAGGTAATTTATGAGAAAAATAACTTTCAAACTCTATTATAGAGCTACAGTATTGAAAACAGCTTGGTATTGGCATAAGAACAGAGAAATCGACCTATGGAATCGAATAGAAGACCCAGATATTAACCCACAAACTTATGAACACCTAATTTTCGACAAGGGAGCTAAAGGTATACAATGGAAGAAGGAAAGCATCTTTAACAAATGGTGCTGGCATAACTGGATGTCAACCTGTAAAAAAATGAAAGTAGATCCATATCTATCACCATGCACAAAAATCAAATCTAAATGGATTAAAGACATCAACATTAATCCGTCCACTTTGAACCTGATAGAAGAGAAAGTGGGAAGTAGTCTACAAGATATAGGCACAGGAGGCCTCTTCCTAAGTAGGACCCCAGCAGCACAGACAATAAGAGAAACAATGAATAAATGGGATCTACTGAAACTGAGAAGCTTCTGTAAAGCAAAGGACACTGTCAGTAGGACAAAAAGGCTGCCTTCTGACTGGGAGAAGATCTTCACCAACCCCTCAACAGACAAAGGTCTGATCTCCAAAATATACAAAGAACTCAAGAAACTAGGCACTAAAACTCTAATAACTTTCAAAATCTATAATATGATTTGAAAAATCATGTTTACAAAGGGGTTTATGTAGTGTTCTGGTTGCTTTTGATGAATGATGACATAATCTTTTTCCCTGAACATTTGCATAAAAAGAATTGCAAACAACATTTTGAGAAGTCTGTAGTTGGGTTTTATCCCTTTTTGAAAGGATAAACTTTAGATATCTGTTTTGTATAATTATAATCACAATCAAAATGCAACATTAATTCTGTTCAAGCTTCTTCTGTGTATGTAGGTAGTATTCATTCAATTTATTCATTTATAGCTTGAGCCACGATATTTAGTTCTTAGCTATTCAGTCATTCAAGTGACTGAAGGAAGAGGTCTTTCTGTGTGTGATTGCTTTCCATGTGGGCTACTCACTTTTCCCAAGGGCCAGTTTTGTGGGAAAGAGAATATGCCCAGTCTGTAATGATGATGTCATTGAGCAGTCTTTCTATTTAGTCATTCTAAAGAAAACTGAGGAGAGAGTTGTCTATGTGCATTTGTGTGTGCTTATGTGTGTTTGTATGTATGTGTGTTTGAGTGTGTGTGTGTGTGTGTATGTTTCCTTTGGTTTGTTCTTCTAGTGTTTGGGGGATTGTTCCATTTCTGTAGCTACTACAGTTCCAGCTAAAAGCAGGAATGTGAGAAATGTTCTTCTGTCCTTTATCCACCTTTTGTCCTCTTCCTCTCCCTCCTCCCCTTTCCCCTTCCCTGCTTGCTCTCAACCTTGCCATCTGCCTTCCTCTCCTCCCTTTCTCTCTCCACACACATCAGGTCTTTCTATTCTTTTATTTTTTTTTTAATTTCTCTAACACTCATACAGAGCTTCAAAGAAGAAGTTTTTTCAATGCTAGAAGTCAAGTGGGCTCTTCTTTGATTGAAGAATTACTGATGTAGAAACGCAAAAATGCCCAGTTTC
Source organism: Myodes glareolus (assembly GCF_982192425.1). Lineage (NCBI taxonomy): Eukaryota > Metazoa > Chordata > Mammalia > Rodentia > Cricetidae > Myodes > Myodes glareolus. The sequence goes on along the minus strand of NC_142026.1, from coordinate 91,917,250 downwards.
CTCCAGTTCCCTGTTTGTGACTCTTGAGTAAAGTTACATTAAAGATTCTCAGTGGAGCAGTCCAGCTTCCCACGCTGCATCCACTTACCAAACCTCACATTAAAGTGTATTAGTGATAAGTCAGGGATTGCTTTTATAATTGCCCCATCAAGGAAAATAACTAGGTAGTCATCCAAGCTGGTGCATTTTCCCATTCAACCAAATTTTATCTAAACTGAAAAATAGCTTTCAAATTATTATATGACCACTGTCCACTTGAGATTTTTCCCAATTATGAAGTTTTAATTTTCTTTAGAAAATACTCTTTCCAATTTCTCTATAACCCTCTCTAGAAGGTTCTATAAAGTGAACCTGAACTTAAATCTCATTTAAGTCATTGAATCAAATGTCTTTCAAAGTAATATCTCTTTATACATATATTTTTGGAAACATCTTTGGGAGGATGGTTGAACATACATGAAGCGTCTATGACACAGTCTGATATAAAAACACACATGAGTCAATAAATTCATAGATACGGAGCTGGTTGGCTGTTTAACTATAACTTTGAAGAGCTACTTTGAGCCACCTAATTAGTCCTTTGTGTGTCATGCCCCCAGTGATCACATTGGACTGTGTTCTATGACCAAAGTGGGAACTCTTTCAATAGTCTCCCAGAGAACACAAACTTCCTTCTCAAGTGGAGATCCTTGTTGTCCTTAGTCTCCATGGCCTCCTTAATCGTTTCTCAGATTCTCCCTCTCCTGTTCCTCCAGTAGCTTTCCCAAGCCTGTGAGAAGTAGTTCTGTGGTCTTCTCTGTAATTGGTTTCTTACTTTTATTGTAAATGATCATCCTGAGTCCCCAGTCATACAAACAGGCATGGATAATTGTAGGGTATGTGGTATAAATAAAGTACTTTTTGATAAAAAAAAAACAGGGCTTAAACTGTATAGTGTTTATTTTAGTCCTGTGACTTGAAGTCTATTACCACTAGTTGTATACATGAGATATCAAAAAAATGATGAAATAAACTATTATTTTAGTTCAACATTTTCAAAACAGATTTTAATTGTCTTGAAATTTTATTGTAATTTAAATTAAGAAGGCTGGTTCTGTTTCTTGTTCTAGATATGGCATTCAGGCAAATCTACATGCATCTGCTTTTCAGTAAGTACCTGACAGTTTCCAATTGACAGAGAGATGATTAAACCAGTCACTCAAAGCAGGTTATCTGATAATCATATGCTCTTATTTTAAACATGGCTTTTTATTATGATTTCATGTTTTCCTTGACCAACATATCTTTAGAAATATCTCTCTGTCATAAAGTAGACCAAATGAACCATTGATATCATCCCTGAGATCTTTGACCCTAGGAAGATCATTTTTGCCAATCATTTGCAGAACTATAATGTGATTTCACAGTGACATCTCCTGAAAGTAACATTCATCCTCTGACTGGTAGACAATCTTCCTCTAAGTCTAGAAGGAACTGAAAGGAAACAGTGTGCTGACTCTTGCCGATCCCAGCAAGGGCTTACTTGGGACTTTTGCTTTCAATCACAGATTCACAAGCCTTTTTGAAAACCCTAGCATGAGGTGAGACAGTGAGCACGTAAACTTCTAACTTCTAACTTGCTTCTAACTTGCTAAAGCAAGTTGTAGTTTCTAACTTGCTTTCACAGATCAAGGAACATGAAAGTCTGCATTAATAGAGAAGGGTATTGAGCTTCAATAGCTTATTTGCCCAGTTCCATCATTCTATTCTGTTAACTAACACTTGCAGCCCCCAAAGCATATCACTGTAAACTACTTCAGATTCTCTATATGCACATATGATAGTCTTTGGGTCTTTAAAGTTTTCAGCTCAAAGTCTGAAAGTAGAATACAGTGGTGGTCAAGTAGAAAAGAAACATTTCAAGTTCTGTTTGAACAAGAGTTACCCATCATGGGTAGACAATATTACTCTCATAAAGCATTAGTTACTAAACAAATATTTCAGAGCTAGGACTAGGATATCTCCCTATAAGTTAATAGTCAGGTACACCCCAGAGATTTCCAATACAAGACAAGCTATTGGTATTGCTTTTGATAACCCATCAAAACTACATGGTAAGACCCTATTCCTGAAGATGTCACACACTTTTATTGAAGGACATGCAGAAATCAGTCTCCAACTGACTAAGAAGCTTCCTCCCTGTAGGTTAGCAGGCATTTAACAGTGCCAAAAGATATTATACATACTGCTAAGGGAAGAAAGACATTATTGATCTTATCTAAGTGTGGAGTCTGCATGTTACAATATGGACCTGCCATGAAGGATGAACTCTGGCTCAAGAGTAAAATGACCGATATGGGAGTAACCAGTTGCTTTCTGATTGGATTTGAGGCCTGTTCTACAGGAGGGCAATCATGTTTATTACTGAAAATCTGGTCAAGGGCTCTGGGATGTCATAAAAGTTAATGCAAAACCTACTGTTGTGATTTCAACAAAGTGACATACTATCACACTATCTTTTAAATGATTGTTTATTTGCATAGATCCATAGACCTATGCTTTTCTAAGCCTTGGTGGGAAAATTTTCTTTTTACAATAGATAGCAGCTAATGTAATGCAAAGTCTCATAACCAGTCAAGGTAATGAGAATTTATGACTTGGAATTTTCAGCCCTAACTAGAACATCATCATCAACTCGCTACCCCACTGAGGTTCAGGGAGCATTGAGGATGATGAGACAGAAAGCAGGTGTCAAGGATAGAGATGAAATCTATGAAATGCTGTCTTCTGGAAATTTTATGACTGATGTAACCATGAATTGACATTATCTCTTGATATCTAAATAAGACCTGCAAAAATAAATCCAGACAAAACTCAGTACAGATGTCAAAAGGGCTCATAAGTCTTGCCCCATCCCTGGGGAACTATTGGCAGTTTGTGGCTACTGGGGTCAGAAGAATCATTTTTCTTTGGGAGTCTTGCCATTTTTAGGTTCCCTATATTCTAGTGTGATGTAGGTGGATCTTCTGTCTATGTGTTGCTTTCATTGGTTAATATAGAAACTGCCTGGGCTTTTTGATAGGGCAGAATTCAGATAGGTGGAGTAGACTGAACAGAATGCTGGGAGAAAGAAAGCAGAATCAGGCAGATGCCATGATTCCCCTTCCCAAGACGGACCCTGGCTAGATTCATGCCGGTAAGCCACGACCTCGTGGTGGCATACAGATTATTAGATATGGGTTAGTCAAGATATGAGAGTTAGCCAATAAGAGGCTAGAACTAATGGGCCAGGCAGTATTTAAATGAATGCAGTTTCTGTGTAATTATTTCGGGTAAAGCTAGCCAGGCGGGACAGACCAAAGGGCCTGAGCTCCTTTTGGGCAGCAGAATGCAGCCTGCCATTCTTTTTATTATACTAGTGGATGACCCCACATCCACATATCAATGGATAACAGCAACTGAAATCAGTGGATATATATTTTTTAAAAAGAGAGAGCAAGCATAATTGTCAATGTTGTATTCCTTTGAAACTGAGTCTAAGTTACTTAGCAAAAATTTTCCACTACCACTGAGACAAAGAAAGGGGGCATGATATTTGGAAGATAGGGATTACAGAAGGAAGAGAAGGAAGAAGAGGAGAATGAGGGGAAGGTAGATCTCAGAGATAGAAATGAATACAATATGTTGTATAGATGTACAAAATTTTCATAGAATAAATGAAAATTAGAATTTTCATATCTAAATCATCTTCTAATAAATTTATTTATTTGTTATTCATCTGTTACATTCCTTTTATATATTAATTGTTGCCCTAGATTTTTACACACAGTGAGTGTATTGCATCTTTACAACAGCCTTTCTGGATGAAGTTCATCATCTGAGAACATTTTCAAGTTCATTTGATACAAATTTCTTAAGTGAGGTAATTTCACAATAGCATGATACATTTCAAAACCTAACAAACATGTGATTGTTATAAAATATTAACATGAAATTCTTAAATGTAAATTTATATAAGACAAAACTGAGATCTGAGAAAAAGAGAAAGGATTTCTGTTGAAAAGTTACAGAATTTGATAGACTACTGGATTTTTCAGGTAAAATGATCTGGGTATCATTGTGGTTTATAGAACTGATGGCTAAAGATGAGTCAGATGGATTTGGGAGTCACCTGTCTGAATGTTTGTAAATTCTGGGAGATGGACTATAAGAAGTGGGTTGACAAAGGATACACTGAGGGAAGGACTGCAACACTGGAATCTGGAATAGGAAAGATGGGCAAAATAGCAAAAGGAAAGCACGGAGGAGAGAGAACACTTGAACTTGAGCTGTGTTATGTCAGAAAAGTAAAGAGCAGAGGTTTTCCAATTATTAGCATCAGGGGCACTCTGTGCTCAGAGATTGACACAGGATCTTGCCTAGCTGGATTTCTCCAAATACCAGAATGAAAGAGAAAGAGCAGAAGTCAGGACATCAAACCATACCCTTATGTTTATTTCCCACTGATATCCTAATGGTAAGATTTACCCTGCCTAAAGTCATGCAATTACCGAGTCTCTCACAATTTAAACACTGTTAACCAATGGACTGGTTTTCTTTTGGGAACTTGGTTCCAAGCTTTGAGTCTGTGTCATGTCCTTTTTCTCTCTGCAACTGAGTGCAGAGATACACCTTGTACTGCAGGTATATAAGCAAGGAAAGTGCTTGCTTTGCCTATTTTGGAATTACTAACAGTCTGCTGCTATTAAATACTTCATTTTTACAACCTTATTTCACTTTCAGATTGAAAGAAGTTGTCTTCTACATTTTCTCAAAATTTGATCTTTTCAGAAGTGTTCCAGTTTAGTCACATTTTACCATAGAAACAGGCAGTAGAGTTAGTAATTATAAGGGACTTAGGAGATGAGTAACTCTTGTTAGCTAATCCATTACATGGTCTGTGTAGTCAGTGGTACTCTATAAGAATGTTTGGGACTGTTAAGAAGGAAGAAACCAATTTTCTCACCTCAGCAGCAAACACAAAACTCAATCAGCCAAAGAGGTTTTCAAGGGCACTGTTTAAGCACCAGAAGAAAGAAAAGAAGGGGTGGGGGTGAATCAGTTATGAATTATGCTTACCAATGAGCAACAAAACGTCAAATACCTTGTCTCAGTTAGGGTTTTTCCTGATGTGAAGAGACACCATGATCACAGCAGCACTTATAAAGGAGGAAACATTTAATTAGGAGTACCTTACAGTGTCAGAGGCTTAGTCCATTATCTTCATGGCAGAACATGATGCAAAGGCAACACGTAGTCCACTGACTGTCACACTGAGTGAAGCTTGATAAAAGAGACCTCAAAGACCACCCCCACAGTGACACAGTTCCTCCAAAAAGGCCACGCCTGTTAATATGACTCCTCTCTATAAAGGCCATTGTTTTTCAAACAGCATTTCCTCTCATCTACATGCTGGTTGCAATCACAGTTCCATGTTGCTGACAGGTCTGAAATACTGTTTGGGATCATAACTGACCTACCTCAGTTATAATCTCCACGACTCCTCTGTCAACACCCAGCAAAGGGTAGCATTGGGTCAGCCAGTTAGTGGCAGTCCAGTCTGATCTCAGTCTCAAGCTTGGGGTGCCTGACCAGTGTTCTTTCTCACTGAAGAAATCCAAGCAGGAAGAGAATATATTCCAGTTTGGTTCCATAGCCATACTTCCCAAGAGGAGCTCTTTGACCTAACTAACTAATATTGGTCTCACAAAAATCTCTGACTCTGCATTACTGAAAACACACACACACACACACAGAGCACACAGCATTGATGACAAAAGTTGACACTTGGTCCTGAGTTTATATGTTTGGAAAATAAATTCAAAATTGTGCGTGTTCATTTATGTGTATGTGTATGTGTATGTGTATGTGTGAATGTTGGTGTGTGTGTGTGTGTCTGTCTGTCTGTCTGTCTGTCTGTGTGTCTGTGTGTGTGTGTGTCTGTGTGTGTGTGTCTGTGTGTGTGTGTGTGTGTGTGTGTAGGTGTGCCTGTAGAGTTTGGATAGCTTCCTCAATTGTTCTCTATCTTTCTTTGTATCTTCCTCAATTGTTCTCTATCTTTCTTTTTCTTAAACAAAATCTCTCACCAAACCTAGAACTTATCAGTTTGTAAAGACTGACTGTTCATTGAACCCTAGGATCTGCCTGTCTCCAACAATTGCAGACATGGATTATAGGATTATCTGTTCTTGGCTTTTGATGTGGGTGCCTGGGATGTAAACTCAGGTTTTCATTCTGGCATCACAAGCACTTTACCTACTGAGCTATCTCTGCAACCCATTAAAAATGAAACTTGATTACAAGACAAAACTATAGGGACTATGATGAGACTACTTCTAGTTTTTTTCTGAAACATGTAACAGTTAGTAAGTTATAGATAAGCCTAATCCTCGTAGTATGCGTGTGTCAGTTGGTCCAGACAAAGTTGGGCAAGTTTATGGTATCGGGTGTAATATATCCTATCCCACATGACTCCAAAAGATAGAATTTAAACCAGTGATAGAAAGATAATGTGGAACAATACATCACCATCTTACAAGGAGCCAACCTCTGGGCAGTTCAAATTACCAAGAAAAAGCTGTGTTCTCATAAGGATGTTAGATGGGGACTCAGTGTCTGTTTACAGCAATAACATGGAGTAGAATGACATATGAAAAGAATAAAGGGTTTGATTTAAAAACTGTCTAAAGCTGTTTCTGACTTGAAGTCTTGGAATCTCTTAAATTAAACACATGCACACTGAGATGACATAAATTGGATTCCTAGAGGAAGAAAGAAAACATGATGGAGGAGGTGCCTTTCTTTACAGCCCTCATCTCTGAAGAGAGATTTGCCAATTTCAAAGCTCTTCCATAGAAAACCTAATGGCAATCCCATGTTTTAAGTCACGATAAATTTAAAATAATAAGCACACCCTAAGAGTGCAATTGGATATTTTAACAGTAGTGTGTATGAAGTGTAGCGTTTGTAATAATATCCCAGCAGCCATTGTGAAGCAATCTGATCATAGCCATTATGAATTACTTTTCAAAGTGTGTTTGTGTTGTGGTGAAAGACAGACACATGCAGATTTAAAATTCCGGATTATAGAGTTAGCTGTCTTACACTTGCTTTACATGGGTTTATTCTGCAAATGAAAGTAATATAGAATCATCAGACATTGGATTTGATGAAATTTTATTAACTATGAGTACATTCTTTCTAAACAATTTTTCAGAAAACAGCTATTTTGATCTATTTTGAAACAGTGATTATTAACAACTTACTCCAGGAATGTCATTTTCCAGATCACTGTTTTCGTTCTTTTTTAAGACATTAATTTTTAATTTTGTGAAAAGCAATTTAAAAGAAATTTATCCCAATACTGGGAATTGAACCTAGATTCTCATTTATAGGAAGCAAGCATTTGCTCAATGAACTGTAGCCACAGTCTGGGATTTCACAATATTTCTTTAAGAAAAAAAAGGAGGAAAAAAGCCAGATCATTCTTTTACTAACTTAGGAGAACAAAGTCATTGTGCTGTTTGATAAATAATGACAATATTGAAAACTAAGTATAAAGTGGAAGAAATAATTGGGTAAATTCAAGTTAACAATCATATGACCATAAGAACATAGCCACATTACTGTTCTCTCTGGCAATACAGTGTTGTGAAAGATATTTAATGTTCAATTCTATGCATTTTCATTCCCTGTAACCTCTGATGTCAAGGTATGAATGTCCATATTGCGCATGAACAAATTCTTTGCATCTACATCAGAGATTGCATCAATTTTATTAGGTCAATGTATTTTTCACCTTTAATTGCACAATTAATGTTCATAAGAAAGGATATTGTGATGCTGATTAAGATATATGCTAAGCTTCAATTTATTCCTTCACTCAGCTAATTTATATACCGTTCATTGCAATACTCTTCTGCTCTCTACACATCTGCCACTCCCCTAGCTCTGGGAATTCTCAGTTCATAGACTGGTCATGCTACTTAGTTGTTCCTGGTAACACTCAGCAATAAGAATATCCCTAATGTTCTCTGCTTCCTGCAAGTGTTACTACCATAACACCACATTTGACTCTCACTGTCATTTGCCCAAAGTCCATACAAGGCTCCAATTTTTGTCTTTGTCTTTGTTCTCATTATGTTCCTGCTTAAATGGCTGGATTAGTAAATCCTAGTTCTCGCTGTGAACTGGTTTTACACTCCTGGCAGTGATTCTGCTTAGCATATTCACAAAGACAACTCACTTTTCTCTATGTCTGATCAAAGCCTTTTTTCTGAGCCCCACATCAATGTAACTGATAGCTTAATGATCTGGTTTCAAATATAAAAGTTTCCAAAATCCAACTTGTTTAAAACCACATTCATTGTCTCCCCAACTCTGCTAATGACCTGCCATATTGCTCTGATCCACCTTTCCTAAAATTCATCTCTGGTTACTGTTTTAATATCTGGTCTATCCCTCTATTGACTGTAAAAAGAACCCAAGAAAATTGGTATCTTTTAAATTTATCAATAGCTTTCAGGTATTTTAATTGATTCAGATCTACCTACTCCCTTTCTTCAAATGCTTCATCTACATCTGTCTGTCCACCTTTCTAAATGTGGGTAATCCATTTAGACATCTTTTCTCTCATTGTCAGCATTTTGCTAGTCATATCAGTTAATCTCATAAAGTATTTTAATCACAATACTAGAAGAACTTCCTCATCTCAGCTTCTCATGTTCATTGTAATAATATTTTATCTATTTTATTCTCAATTAGGCTAAATATAAATATATCTTACACAGTTAATTGTGGGAAACACACTTCACTCCTTTCTTGAAAAGTTGACACATCCCACAAGAATCTTTAGAATATATAAAAATCTAAATGAATACTTATAAGCTTAACGAAATAGTCTGATCACTCCAGATACATCTTATTCTTCAATTTATTCTTGTCGATATATTACTACATGTTTGTTTTTTAATGTACAAATGAGGCAAACACTTTATACAGCTTGGAATTATTGAAAAATAAAAGAAATGAATAAAAGGAGTGGAAAGATAAATCAGTAGTTAAGAGTACTTTTTGGTCTTGCAAAGGACCTGGGTTTGGTTCCTCGCAATATAAGGTGGCTCACAAGCAACTATAATTTCAGTTCCAGGAGATTCAATGCCTTCTGACCTGTGTGGATACCAGGCATAAATATGGTACATATACATGCAGAAAAATATTCACACATAAAATAAAGTAAATAAATCTAAACGAAAAATTTAAAAAGACATCAAAATTATCTATTATTCTATGATCTTTATATTAACACTTTCAACATATTGCATGCTTTGCACACTATTCTTTTGCTCATATAGAAAGACCTCTTATAGGTAGCAAAGCATATATGCTTTTCTATCATATTTTTACTTGTATGACATAAATCTTACAGATATACACAATTTTAAAGAAACAAATTTATTACTACCTTATTAATCATAAGTATAGTTATTGTCAATAATATCCCCAATCTTTTTTAAAAATATATGTTAGTAGAGATGTAGATACTCTAGAAACACTGTGAAATATGTGCATATAAATGCTCCCATAAGAAAAAAAAATGAGACAGTATGTAGGAAGGAGCTGCTTGTTCATCCCGGCTGCCCAGAACCAAAATAACCACACAAAAACTGTGTTATTTAAATCATTGCTTGGCCCATTAGCTCTAGATTCTTATTGGCTAACTCTTACATCTTATTTTAACCCATCTCCATTAATCTGTGTATCAACATAAGGTCATGGACTACCAGCAAAATTTCAGCATGTCTGTCTGCAACAGCAGCTCCATGGCTTCTCCCTGACTCTGTCTAATTTCTCCCAGCATGCTATGGTGTAGGAGGTCCTTCTGTCTTTTTGTTGCTTTCATTAGTTAATAAATAAACTCCTTTGGGGCTGTTGATATGGCAGAACTTAGGGAGCTGGGGAAAACTAAATGGCATGCTGGGAGAAAGGAGGCAGAGTTATAGAGAAATGCCATGAATCCTCCGCCTGAGACTGATGCTGACTAGAATCTCGCTGGTAAGCCACTGTCACATGGCAATATGAAAAGATGAATAGAAATAGATTAAATCAAGATGTGAATGTTAGCCAATAAGAGCTACAGCTAATGGGTCAAGTAGTGATTTAATTAATACAATTTCTGTGTGGTTATCTCGGGGCTAAGCTAGCTGGGCAGCTGGGACGAACAAGCAGCTTGCTATCCTCCAACAATGCCATTTAGTTTTCTCCACCTACATAAGTTCTGCCCTATCAACAGGCCAAGGCATTATTAACTAATGGTAATCACAGCTTACAGAGGAAAATCCCACATCAACAGCACTCTGCATAGTCTTATGACTCTATATGTATAGTTGGAACTGAAACTATGAAAGCTCAAAAAATTTGCTCATTCACTTAGAACAACTGCTAAACTCCTAACCCTGTTTTAAAATGAAAACAACTTTGAGAAAATGTTTTTTTATTAACTTTAAAAAAATTATGTGTGGGATTGTTTTGCCTGCATTCGTGTCTGTGTATCATGTGTGTACCTGGTGCTAAAGGAAGCCAGAAAAGGGCATCAGATCACTTACTTGCAACTGGAGTTACAGACAGTTGTGAGTTGTATTTTGGTGCTGAGCTAATCCTGCTCCCCTGCAAGAGCAACAAGTGCTTGAAGCCACTGGGCCATCTTTTTAGCCCCAAGGCATTTTTTTGCAAGTTACTTCTTTACTTTTATTTTAGATGTTATATTATAATTACATTTTCCTCCAAATCCTCCCCACTCTCCATCTAATTTACAACCTGTTTTGTTTCCACTAATTGCTATTTTATGCATATATTTATATACATATATTCCTAAATATAGCCTATTCAGTCTGTATGATATATCTTATAAGTGTAGCTTCAGGGCTGACTGTTTGGCACACTGGACAAGTTGATGTGCTCTTCCCTTGAGAAGGCCACTCCTCCCATTCTCAGCTTTTCTCAGTTGCTATAGTTCTTTAAGTAGAGTGACAGTCTTGTGGGCTTTTCCCCATGCATTTTGGTATGTCCATTGGTGTGGTCCTTATTCAATAGACAATTGGGTACTCATATTGATGATACTCTATGGGTGTATCTTTTGATATTACTAGATGACACAATTCCAAACCAAATTCTCTGAACCTTGGTTCTTGAAAATTTCACCCTCTTCTCCAGCAATGTTCCCTGAGCCTTAGATGCTAGAGTGGTCTTTTTTTTTAATGTATCCTTTGGAACTGGACTCCACAGCTCTGTGTAATGATTGATTGTGATATTTTGTAGTGATCTCTGTTACAAACAGAAATGTTCATGATGAGGGGTGAAGACTATACTTATCTGTGGGTACAAGGACAAATGTTTATAGATTGATATTAGGGATTATATTGGTATAGTTTATTAGTGCTTGTCAATTCTTCTACAATAACCATGCTTTCACTAGCACTGAGTAGTTAGCCTAGTTTCCAGTACCAAGCTTGGCTTCCTTCTTGTTGAGTGAATTTTTAGTCCAAGTAGAAGATTACTGGTTACCACCAAGGCATGTGAACGATTACTGCACCCTTGGGGTTATCAAGTCATACTGGTTATTTAGGAAGTTCACAGGTATTATAGTTATTAGGAATGTTGGTTGCTGCCTTTCTTTAGAAGCTCAGGGGTCTCTGGGCCATGTTTCTGAAGTGCACAGTGTCTTCAGCAATAGGGATTTACCTTCCATCTCTGGGGGTAACCACAGGCAACAGCAATAAGATATATGTTTTGGACAGCTCTGGTCAACAACTCAAAAGGGGTCTTCTTGTGCATATGTCTTCTCTTTCAGTTTAGTATTTACTGAAGATTAAGCTAAAAATGCACTTTTAGAAAGCACATTCTTACATTCCTTAAACTCATTAGAAACTAGAGTTTGCATTACTCCCAAGATTGCATTCTAACTAAGATCTGATAATTCCATCACATGCATTTGTATCTGACTTTTTCTTCCTTCTAAGGGGTTTTTTCAATATCTAAATTCATCAGAAATCAAGAAAAGTAAAAGCCTAAGAACAGAAACATTAATGTATGGGTGACTGGAAATGTATACAGATTATTTATGTATTTTTAGTGTTTCTAAGATGTTGGTACATGAGAGAAAAGTTCATTTCAAAATAGAAGATGTTTTCAAGAATAAAGGATATGCGAACTGTAGCTAACAGGACTCACGCATTTCCAAATGAACAAGATCTGTAAGAGAAGAAAAAAAGAGATGTCATGACTCCAGAGTCTCCAAATGCCAACAGGTATGTGTGAAAAAATGAGGTATGTGTTTTAGTGAAGAGAGAGAAGGCTGCTAAAACTGTTTCAAGTATAGAAATGAAAACAGTCTAATAACAAGCATGGATAGTGTTCCTATAAAATACGTGGGAATGAATCCAAAAATCAATTTTGTACCTCAAAATTGAAGCAGTAGCAATTTTGAATGTATATTTGTGTTGCTGGGCAATTCTTTCCATTTGGAAGAAATAGAGAATATGATAGGCTGGGAGGGACAAAGGTGCTGTGGTTAACTAAGATGTGGGGCTGCACGTTTTCCAGAGAGCTAGCCCTGCCCCCTTTGTTTGTCAGTGTGATTACTGATGGACATTTGTTTCTCAGACCATGCAGTCAACACTCCATCCAGAAAGAGGAAAGAAGTTTGCCACAGATGAACAGTATTTAAATATAGAAAAAGCAAATTTTATAAAAACTACTTACATTTTAAAAACTCAAACCTAAAAGCAAATTGCCAGCTGTTTTTCTAATTGCTGTTTTTTAATTAATAAGATGTTCAGTGTAATGCTTGAGTCAGTGTACAAGAATTTCAAGGATAGTTGTTGTATTATTTAATCTCCCTGAAATAATTATACTTGGAAGTCCCCTAATTCCAAAATTATGAAAGCTTCTATTCTATTTTGCAGTCTCATAGACAAGCTACCAAATGCAACATCACGTTATTGGTGATTTTTTTGTTGTCGTTGCTGCTGCTGCTGTTTTATTCTTTTTGTTTTTCTTTCTTCTTGTTTGTTTGGTTTCTATTTCTCTTTTCTTTATTTTTTATTATTTAAGACATTTTAAAATTTAAATATATTTTGATCATATGTTCTTGCTTTAGAAACTTTGAGCCCACATAATGTGTCCTTACTTGCCACTTCAAGGTGGACGAGTCATGGAGCTGATGAATTTCCTTTTAGTGAGCATATGTGTAATTGCCTAAAGCATTATTGTTTACTGAGAACTCAACATAATTCACTTGCTATTAAAATTATGTGAACATGGCAGGCCAAGTGTGTGTGTGATGATGATACATGTGTGTACATGTAAATGTAAAGGCTTGGGGTACACCTCACTTTGTTCCCCAGACCAGACACCATCTTAGTTTTGAGACAGAGACTCCCCTCCCTGGAAACTTGCCTAGGAGGCTACACTTTTGGCTCGTGAGCCCCAGGAATCCTCCCATGTCCACGGCACATGCAACATGAAACGCTTGCTGTATAACTTATATCTTACAAATTGCATTTGTAAATAAGAAAACTGAAAGATCCTTGTGTGGTTTGTCATAGTGCATCCTTTACTGTTTTAGGTTTATTTTTTTAACACATTAGTAATGTCTATATTTTGTGACACACTGGTCCATGATGTAGCGCACATACATCTTGGAAAAGGTAAGCACCCTTTGCTCTCATCATCAGCCCTAAGCCTGTCTACCATTTTGCAGAGTCAGCCAGACATATGAACTTGCAGCAAGCAGTATTTGTAAAGCTAGAATCAGAGCGTGTCCATTATCACCGCACTTCATCTCCCAAATGAATAACAAACAACCCATAAGCAGGAATAATGGCTGGCACCTTATGGAGCATGAAAGCTATCCTCCAAGTTGACCGCATGACTTTGGGACTCTCTCTCTCTCTCTCTCTCTCTCTCTCTCTCTCTCTCTATCTCTATCTCTTTCTCTCTCTTTTTGCCAAGGAAGACACACACTTTTATTGGTTCCTTGGTCCCCAGGAGTAGCCTCCTTCTCAGTCCTAGTGCCTCAGAACTCTGGTGTCATTGGTCTCAGACACCACTTTGCCATCCACGACCTTGCGGGTGGTTGTCCTCTGAACGGTTTGCATGGAGTTACTGGAGTCCAGGGCATCGCTGAGACTGAAGTCTTCACCATCTTCCAGCAAGCAGTTGTAGGTGGCAATCTCAGACTCAAGTTTGACCTTGATGTCAGCAGGGCTTCATATTCCTGGGTCTGGCTCTGCCCCTCTGCCTGGGTTTGTGACAGCACTGACTCCAGGTGCAGAAGGACCCCATTGAGCTGCTCCATCTGCATGTTGTATCAGGCCTCCATGTCCCTAAGGCTGTTTTCCAAGCTGATCTTCTGATTTTTCCATGGCATCTAGGTCTATCTCCAAGGCCTGGAAGGTGCACCTCGGGTCTGGTCTCAGCATCTCTGATTTCCACAGACTGGGTAGTGACCACTGGGGTGCTCTCCTCAATCTGCTGGGACCAGTACTTGTCTAGTTCCTCACAGTTCTTCTGAGCCAGCTCCTCAAACTGGGCCCAGATATCAGCCATGATCTTGCTGAGGTCCTGAGATTTGGGGGCATCCACTTCCATGGTTAATCCAGAACTGGCAATCTGGGCTTCCAGTACTTTGACTTCCTCCTCATGGTTCTTCTTCATGAACAGCAGTTCCACCTCGAGGGCTTCCATTTCTGTCTCCAGCTGCAGCTTTGTGATGTTGGTGTCATCCACTACATTTCGGAGTCCATGGAAGTCACTCTCCACAGACTGGTGCATGTCAGTTCTGTCTCATACTTGACTCTGAAGTCATCAGCAGCAAGACGAACATTGTCGATCTGCAGGACGATGCGGCCTTTGTCCACAGAATTCGCAAAGATCTGAGCCATCAGGTCCTCGATGGTCTTGAAATAGTGGTCCCAGTCCCTGATGTCCTGGGACCCCTTCTTCTCCAGATGTTCCCGGATTTTGCTCTCCAGTCTCCTGTTCTTGGTTCCCAGGCTCTTCACCCTGTCCAGGTAGCTGGCCAGTCGATTGTTCAGTTCTTGCATGGTCTCCTTCTCAGTCTGGATGCCGCCCATTCCAACCAGACCTGCAGACCCCACGGAGTCACCCCAGATGCTTGAAGAGCGGGACACGGAGATCCGGGAACCAGAGCCCCCAGCACCAGCGTAGACGCTGGCTGTGCTGCTGGCAGGCCGGACCCGCTGTCTGGGTGTCCGCACAGATCCCAGGGACCGGTAGATGGTGGAAAACGTCGTGGAGCTGGTGGTGAAGCTCGTGTTGTCTGGAGAGGAGAGCGAAGCGAGAGACTGGGACATGGGTTCCGGCCGCCGTAGAGAGTGGCAGCCCTCGACCTCTTATATCTCGGAGGGCAGAGCTCTTCTTTAAGATACATATGACACGTATTCACAGAGATTACAACCACCCTAGTATTGTAGACTAAAATTGTTTTATCCAGCTTTATTGGTCATTATTTGTTTTATGTTCCCTCAGAAAGTTTCTAGAATAAATAACTGTAGATAAATGCTTAAACACACAAGGAAAAGAGAGAATTAGAACCATTTCCAGAGACTAACTGTACATATTTGCCAGTACATTTATGCAACTCTAATAGTGTTTGTATAACAGAGCCAGAACAAATTTTTTGATAATAACTCAAATAATTCAATAATTCAGTACTTTTTTTCTTACCTTGAAAAGATTTTTAACTGGCATGTGTGAGGACATGTACATCTAGAATTTAATAAAGTGTATGTTAGAACACAGTTTCCAAAATTGGAAAATTATAACAGTACACAAAATTACTGTTACTGGGATTACGGGCTTTACTCCTCCAAGGTAAATAAGCACTTTAATTCCATGTAAACATAGAAAACATTTGCTAAGCTGGTTTGGCACTCTGTGAACATTTCCTGCTTTGCTCCCAAGGTTGTTGGCATTTCTCAAACCTCTTCTTTCCACTAGTTGCTGCTACCAAAATTGTGCTGGTAATGTCGGTCTGGTAGCAGCAATGCTTGAGTCAGTAAACACCAAGATAATTATAAAATGCACTGGAATAATTTCTTTAGAGGGGGGAAAGTAGAGGATACTGCATAGACCCTGTTATTTTAGCTGCTATTTTCTGCAACTTATCTTTTGTTTGCAACCAGTTCCACAGTGGCTCCAGCTTCTCACCTCAGCAAACAAAACAAAACATAAACAGGGTTCTTCCCTCCCCAGGCTGAGAAGTTTCTTTTCGTTCTCTATTTAATTGGAAAAAATATCTTGAGAACAGAAACATAGTTTTATATAGGACTGATGATTCCAATCCATATATGATTTCTACTTTTGTGCAGAAATCTGGACATATAAAAAGTTCCAAATTCCTTTTTTATAAAATGAATCTACCAACTCTTTGTGGCTAATGATTATATGTTTCTGTATAAACACAAAATATGTGGTATATATCTATATTTAGCTATGCATTTAATATGTATATAAATAAGTGTATATGTAATTCTTTATAGAGAAAATTTGATGACATGCTGAATTATCCATACAATCGATATTACCTTTAATTCATTCTCTTTAAATCCATTTTGGAAATAATAAACCACATATTACAAAAATTTCATAAAAGATAAAGTATTACCTATCATTGTGAATAATAATTATAATGCTTTATGCTCCTCTAAACTGAAAATAAAATAGAGTTCTTGATGTATCTGAACTATATTTATTTTGTCCTGCCCTTATGTATAGTTTCTAAAACCTCCACCCGATCTAAATCCTCAAAGACTGCAACTTATCTCTGGGCCTATTCTAGAAATCTCATGGGAACTTTCAAACTCGGAAGATAAGTAGTCTGGGAAGATTCTGCTGGACCAGAATGATATGCCATACTACAATCTGTGATGGCCTCTTAGAGGCTCTGCATTGCCTCTCACATTGACCTCTTTGCCTTGGAGCCTGATTTAAGCCGCCAGTAGCTGAAGAAAAAAAAACATACTATCACAGTAGAGCCAAGAATTCCTCCTTCTGACACTCTCAGAGCTCTGGCGTCAGTTTTGCTCAATCCGTTTATTGATTTGCACTCTCAGATACACAAAGTGATTTTACAAAATAGTTTAAACTCTAGAGTCTTCTTCCAATATTAAGTAAAATGGGTACCAACGTATTGGTGATGGTAGTGGTATCCAGTAAATCACCATAACGGTCCACACCGTACTAATAGATACTTTCTCCCTCCAGCTTGGGCCTTTGTCCTCACACCTATCTTTTGCCAGTTTATGATGCCAGGAATTTATTCAAAAAGAGGTCAATTTTGTCTCCCAAATAAACACAAACTGGAGTCAAGTGAGGGTATTAATCGGCCTGTATCCCTCTCATTCTGCTGTGCTTGATTCAGAAATACCAGATGCAAAGTTTTACTTTGGGAAATAGAGATAGAAAGTAAAATATTGCAGTATTAGTATATGAATTTAGAGTATGGTCAAAGAGAGCTAGGAGGTCCACAAATATTTGAATATTAGTGAGTGTTAAAAATAAAATGAAAGAGAAGTCTAGGTTTCTGGTAAAACTGTAGAAAAGGATCACATGCTCTCCCATCTGTGCATCAGCAGGGTATGTGAATGTGTGATTGTTTAGGTATATGTTGTTACAGGTGTGATCTTATCATTGCACTTTGTGGAGCTGCTTCACAAATTTAAATCTCCTAGTTGATTGTTGAAGGCAGCTGAGTTAGGATTCCAGACAAAGAAATGGGAAAAATGGTTTCCTGTGTAAATCTAGAAGAATAAAATGGAATTGACAAGAACACATAGTTATAGCCACCGAGTAGAGTCATTTTGGTAAAAAGTGTCTGCATGAACAGTGTCTTATTAGCCAGAGCAGCATCACTCTAACCAGACTCATGAAGTGTTATATGTGCTGTACCTGGACTTTTCCTTGTGTTCCTAACATCAGCAACATTAAGAATATGCTATAATTATGCATTTTCTTGAGTGTGGAAGCTGCAAATTAGAGACACAGTATGTGTACTTCTTGGGTAAAGTAAACAGGAAAATGAATGAGGATATTAGAATGTATCATAGCTGGAAAGATTCACCATTGTTTAGTAGAACTTGTTTTCCTAAAATCAGGGTGTGAGTTGAAACAGTTGAAGAGTACAATCTAATTTTATCTTTGGGAGTCAAAAGCTCTTGAGGAAACATTATTTTCCAAAGTGGGAAAATTAAACAAGTAAGAAATCTCTATTATATAAAATAAATGGGAGAACAACAGAAATTGACAGATAAGCAGACAGCACTGAATGTTGGAGTTTTTTTTAAAAGCTGTTCTGTATATTGAAGCTCCATAAAAGAGCAATGAATTTAGATAAGAAAGTGATATAATATGTTTGGTGTAATGAGCAGTTTAAGATGAAGAAAGATGAGACTTTCATAGATGGCCATCAGGAAAATGTTGTGAAAATGCCAGGAAATACAAGTGGAATGATGGGCAAAGGCATGGAGTGATCGCTGAGAAAATGAAGGATGATGGAGGTATTTGGGGAAAGACTCAACTGAATAAATACATAACTCTTTGCCTCTTTTATGTGCATGCTGCTCACTAGACTATAGATCAAATTTTTAACCTTTAGTTTCCCATTGTTTCCTCAGGAAAATTATTTGATTGAAGAGGCTCATAATGGATCAAAAAGCAAAAGTCAAGTAACTATGGAGTGCTGGGCCCTAAATGGAACATCTATATCACAGACACAGATAGACACACACACACATGCCACACAAAACATACACCATACACACAGTACACACACACACACACACACACACACACACAATACACATACCACATATCACACATACATACCATACCACACTACACAAGGCCATAACACACACACACAACACACACAATGTACAACATATACAACATACAATACACACACAACATACATGTCACATACAGCACACATAGCACACAAACACACCATACCACACCACACAAGGCCTCAACACACAACACACAGCACACACAAATGTACAACACACAACATACAATATACACACAACACACATGTCACATATAGCACACACAGCACATACCATACTACATCACAAAAGGCCACAACAATACACAACACACAGCACACACAGAATGTACAACACATTTACCACATAAACTCACACAACTAAATGAAACTTACAGAAGGTAGGGGCAGAAAGATAAGAGCTGGAGGTCAGGAGAACTGCAAAACAAGTGTCTTCTGAGCATGCGTGACCCAGTCGAAGTACTCATGAACTCGTTGAATTTATACTTGGTTGCACCATTCTGGAATCATGAATACTTTACCACAAAACAGGGAAGACTCAGAAGAGCTCACCTTTTACAGGACTACTGATAATCACCGGTGTCAGCAAAAGATGACATCTTCTCCAGTGGTATGACTTCTGATAAGTTAGTCAGTCATGGTCCAGTATATAACCTACCCATGCTCATGAAAGCAAACCTTATTTAACTCAGTGGATCTTCCACACATAAAAGACACGAAAAGAGGGAAAACTGCTGATGTGTGTGTGTGTGTGTGTCTGCAAAATATTCTGATCATAGTATATCCCCTCCCCCAGTGCATCCATGATTTTTCCCAAACTCCATGGTAATTTCAATTAAATTTCTTTCGATTATGTATATTTAGGAACCTTCTACTGTAATAGATTTCCATCCGACCCCTAAAATGGCCCTGAGATTTAGCTCTCCCTCACTATCCATATTTTCTTCCTCACCTCTTTTTTCATTCCCATGTCCATTTAATCCTCCCATTCTAGCTCAACCTACCCATAAAACATATTCTATGTCCCCTTCCTTGGGGGATTCATCCCTCCTCACTAGTTCATTGATCTATACATATCCTCCTCTGTGGTTATATGGGATGTGGTATACTTATGGAAAACTTAAATCTGACAACCACACATAAACAAATATAAACCATATTTGTATTATTGGATCTGGGTTACCTCGTTTAAGATTATTTCTATTCGATCAATTTACCTGCAAATTCAATGATTTTTTTAAATAGTACAGTGATATTCCAATTGGGTAAATGTGACATGTTGCCTTTATCTATTCATCCATTGACACACATCTAGACTTTTCCCAATCTCTGGCCTTTATAAACTGAGGAGCAATAAACATAGCTGAATATGTGTCTCTGTAGAAGGATGTTGAGTCCTTAGGATATATTCCCAAGAGTGGTGTAGCTGGATGCTGAGGTAAATCTATTCTTTATGAGCAATAGCCACACTTATTTCCATGTGTCTGTACTGATTTACCTCCCCACCAGCAATGTATGAATGTCTCTCAGGCCTACTGGAGAAGAGTTGGTGGGTTCTGGTACAATCATACTGTCTTGCATGTTAACGATTGTGCTTTTGTGCTGGTGTCTTGATATCTGGGTTTGGGACAATTGTGATTTGAGGTGTTGATATCTGTTCTTGTCTTTGATGGGCGGGTGTTCCATTTCTTTCTTTCTGTTGATCTCTCCGGATTTTAGGAGAGTCTGGTGATGGTGTGGTGCCTAGTAGAGTATGCTTCTGAGTTCCTGCCAGATGTGGCCACTGGGAGACCTAGGTAGAAAATGTTTCTAGATATTGGAGGCTGACAAGAGGAACGAGAATTTGCAGTGGAAAAAAGGAAGGGGGGAGACCATTTCAGGATTGGCCTGGCCACTGGGTTTCCATGGAGAGAGTGCTTCCATATACTGGCAGCTGACAAAAAGAACTGCAATGAGCTAAAGAGAATGCAGAGAGGGTCTACAAGAAGGAGGAACAATATATCTGCTATGAGGTTCAACAGAGTCCTTAGGGAGTGGAGTCAGAGAGGAAGCTTTGTTGGGAATTCTGAATGATGACATCTAACTCTCCTGTTCATTAATAGACCCTTTACCAAACAAATGTTCTTGAATATACTGGTAAAGGGTCATCTTCTCTCCTGATAACATTTCTGTCCTTTCCACAAATGTCAATACAATGTAAAATATGTACCAGCTGCTTAAGAGGCAGACATTTGCACTGCCCCACTACAAACCTTTGACATGGTATTTTTATCCCAACTCTGGAGACTGGGCAATTTAATTTTTTTGTTGTAATCTTTATTATATTGAGTAAGGCAGAGGACCTAAATTCTTGATATAAATGCAAATTGCTTATTATTCTAAGAAGCTGTTAGCATTCATATATGGAAAAGTGGGCTTTTTGATAAGAAACAAAAAAGAAGAAAACAATAAAACCTGTCTTCTAGGTTCTCATATTTACCTTATTTTTGCCCTAAAACAAGTTCATTTATAAAAGTTCATTCTTTTTCTGCCTTTCTTTGTGCTTTTTAACTCTTTCTTATGCCACTTTGTATCTTCTTGTTTTATTTTTGTATCTTAGAAAATCATTTTTGATTTAACTCCGACCGTTACACACACATATATGCTTGATTATATTTCGTTTTACCCTCTTTCTTTCTGTCTCACCCCTCCTCCCATTGAAACAAAATGCAATGTCTTAATTTAGAATGACGGTGATGTAACATTTTCAAGTAGAACTATTTAAGCATCTTAAATCCTTATCGTGGTTTGCTGCTGTTGATGATGAAAATGTTCTTTCAGGTCCCCTTCTATTAGTTTGCTCTTTGTAATAGCAACACAGGTATCTTTTACCCCATGCTACTCTATTCCTTACTTTCTTCTAACAATGAATACATTAAAAGTAAGGTACAAGTGCTTTGCTGTATGTAGTCGTTTATGCTCTGTACAAGTTTTTCCCCAACACAGACATAGAATGCTAGCCATATGTAGCAGTAATTCTAAATGGTTTTAATAATAAAAACCCAGAGGCAGATATTAGGGGGTGAAAGCTGAATGATCAGAGAAACAGAGCAGCCAGCCACTAGTTCTTAACTCTATGAAATCTTCAGACCAAATAGGTCACCCTGTCTCTACAAGTCCTCAAACTGAATACTTTCTCTAAGAAACCTCAGACTGAATTCTGAACTCCTGTCTCCTTCTGCCTAATATTCCTCTCTCTACCCAGCCATATGGCTTTCTGTCTCCACCACCCCAGTGTTAGGATTAAAGGTGTGAGCCATCACTGCTTAACTCTCTCTTTTAGACTGATTCAATATCATATGTCCCAGGGTGGCCTTGAACTCACAGAGTTCCATCTGTCTCTGTATCAGGAGTGCTTGGATTAAAGGTGTGTGCTACCACTGCCTACCCTCTATGGCTAACAAGTGTGACTAGCTACACACTCTGATCTTCAGGCGAGCTTTATTTGTTAAAACACCAGCAAAATATCATCACACCTTTATAGTAAGTTTCCCAGCACACAAGTGTCATTGAATCAATGTGGCTTTTTTTTTTGCTAAATTTTCAAGAATGTCAATAGAGAATTGAAAGATACATCAAGGAGCTGTTCCTACATAAAAGAACTTCATAACTTGGAGGGTTATTTAATTCATTCTACTTAGTTTCTGTCCTTTAGTGTTCAGTTCACTTGTTTGCTTGAGACTCCTGAAAGTCTGTTTTTAGCTCCCATTACCTTACCGGAGAAGTGTCATGAGTATCATGGATCATAATGCAGAATATGTAAAGAAACCAAATTCACTCTCCAAAGATTGCAGTGCTTTATCTTATTAAATAAAACAAGCAGTTTACTGTTGACAGGTTCAGTCCACCAACACTTACAACTCATGACTGTAAAGAGTAATCATAGTCTGTGATTACCTAAACAGAAATTCTGTCCTCAATAGGTAATAAGATGTTGATTTTCACATTTACGCACAAATAAAATGCAGATCATTATTTAAGTAAGTTCTTTGCTGGAAGTCCTTAATTTTTTATTTTCTTCGCACAAAGAAAGGTCAAAGTCAACAAATGCGCTATGGAGACAAATGCACATGAGTGAAGTTAGCCTGAGTAATAACTATTATCTCTGTGTGTTCTGAATCTCCAAGCCGGTCTGATGAAGAGGCCCTTGAAAACACTTCTGCATTTTCTACAATGTTAAATTCTTAGCCATGACCCGAAATAGTCCACATACCTGTAAACTGAGAACAGGATTCATCATCTACCAGGAATGCGGGGAAACGAGGCGCAGGGAAGGAAAACACATGGCATTTCACGTTGCACATCATGAAGCTAAACTGCTCTTTGTATTCCAAAAAATTCCAGACCTTTAAAAATCAAAAGGTCTGAAACAACATTAAAGGCCACTGGAGGGTTTTCAGGCTACTCTGTTTTCTGGCACATGAATTAGTTCAAAAAGAGAAGATGGGTGATTACATGGTTAATCCTTGAGTCAAATTTCGCTTTTATCCAGCTCATATTCTACACATGGAAAACAGAGAAAAAGGAAAGTGACCAGTGTTTTCATTCAGTAGACATTACTGACCTTCAGGAACTCGGAAAGGGTGGGTTTGACTTCATGCATTGTTTATGCAACCTTAGGAAAGTTGTCACAAACTCCTAGGCCATTTCTCTCTCCATTCCAGGACAAGAGTTTGTACCAAAGTGCAGCAAATGTGTTTGAGGGCAAAGCATGATGGTCGCGGTCTTGAGACAGCTGTTTTAGATGCTCACATGCTTACTCTCTGTCACTTGGTTCGGATGCTATACAACAGAGGGTTGGGTTTGATAGAAATATCATCTTCAGCAGAAAGTTTTCCATCAGAACCTGCCTTCAGTGTATCAGTTTTCAAAACTGAGGGAAAATACAAACCCACTCGACATTCTGTCTTCCGACTTACAAAGTTTAACAGGATCTGATTAAAAATAGGAGACTGTCCTGGAGAATTGAATTTTTATTTGTTTGTTTTACTTTTTAAAGAAATTTTAGAAAATGTCTTATCCCAAAAAGTTTGTTTGAAATCTTTTCCTCTACTGAATAATAAGAAATTACATTCATATCTTTCTTTGTTGCTTTGATAAATAAATTTAAAGTAAAAAATCCAAACATTCATCTAAGTTTTATCTTGTTATTTATATATTATGAATTTTAGATTTTTTAAGGAATAGTAACATAACAATCTTATATTTGATTATTTCCCAACATATAATTAGTGTTTATGTACTTTCAGACTATAAAGGAAAAGATCTTTATCCATAAAGTTCAAAAATAAAATAGAATACATTACACTACAAATTCTTCTCCATCATTTCATCTCAAAATAACTTCCTCGTTGCATTTCATTTATTTATCCATTCACTTTCTTAGTTTAAAAAAACTAAAACTTCTCAGAAACCATGGAGCTCAAAAACCATTACTAGGTTCATCACCCCCGCTCCACACACACACAAACATTGCAGCAATTGTAACGAATATTCAAGAATTAGCAACACATTTCATTAAATGAAGGCATAGCACAGACTCAGTTGCGGCATTTGAATGAAGCATCTGATACAATCCTGAACTTCAGAAAACCCTTCTTTAGAAGGTAATCCAGGGCAGCAGACCATACCCCACTGCAAGTCATACCCCTGCGTTGACTTCAATCCCCAGAATGTACATAGGTGTGGAAGGGAAGGACAGACTCCACAAACTTCCCCCGAACCTTCACCCTCCTAACATGTACCAAGGTACCCCCAGCCACTCATCTTACACAATACTAGCAAATAAAAGGTTTTTAAAGGTAGTTATCTAACTCCGTCCTATTAGAAATTTCTTTAAATTGACAAAGTAATTAAGATGTTCCACGCAAGAAAAGCAAAATCTGGAATGAATCCACTAAGCCAGGGACCATGTTTCTCTTGGGAAATTGCAGGGATTTTGACAGACGAAATTGTGTTTTGAGCTTGAGCATGTGATAACATGACAGACCATCGGCATCTTCGTCTACATACCAAAAGTTTCAGACTTTTGCCTCAAGGCAAAGGAGAAGTAAAAGACAATTTTAAGGTTTATGGGTTGGATGCACACACTGGCAGCTGTACATGGATAACCTGATCGACTGGGGTCCATTGAGTTGACTAGAAAGCACTTACTAGTATTCTAAGACATAAGATAGCCTGAGCCAAGGCATTCTGGTCAGAATGGGGACCACAAGACAGATTTGGAAGATGTTTAGCAAATGGGGAAAACAGCACTTGTTGTCATATTGGAAGAACTAAAACTAGGCTCCCCCTGGTATCTAACATGGAAAAGAGGATGTATGTGCTTCTGTTTCAACAGCTAAGAGACACAGAGCCCAATGATGAAATAGTGTGGCTTTAGTTGAAATGCAATTATGTTTGAAATGTTAAGCTGCAAACAGTTTGATGCAGTTGAGAGGTGTTGATTTGCAGACTAAAATTTAGTCTGTCACTCAGTGGATTTGTCTAACCTGGAGAGAACACAGATGACAAAGAAAGCTATTTGTGGACAAGATCACCATGAAAATGTTCCAAGTAAAATGATCAAAGGCCTTACTCCCACACAGTAAGTATATTTTAAATACTTCTTGAGAGAAATTCAGAGAAAGCGTGGTGAACCTGGACCTCAATCATGATGGTTTCTGTGCTGAGGACAGTAGGCTGCATGCTTTGATACTATCACCAAAGTCACATGGTGGAGAGGAGGGCTGAGCCTGTTAAGGCTGTACCTAAGTCCTTGTTCCCAGGTGTTCGATAAAGGTAGGGCTTTTGACACTTCATCTATAATTTGGACTTCCCACCTACTAATTTATCAGAACTGAAATGGAGTGTTCACATTGATTTGAGAAACACCACCAAAGCATTAAGATGAAATGCACTTGGCATTGTTCTCCGGGATTACCCTTCCTGCATGCATCATTCTTATAAAAAAAAAGCAGCAGTGAATCAGATTTCACACCATTGAGTGCCAAGGTGTCTATTTTCAAGTCCCTAAAGAATATACTTTGGTTAAGTTCGATGAATACAGATGTGATGGTTTGAAAGAAAATGACCTCCCCAAATGGAGTGGCACTATTAGTAGGTATGACCTTGGCAGAGTAAGTGTGTCACTGGGGGGGGGGGAGACTTTGAGGTCACTTTTGCCCAATCTTCTCTCAGTGTGACAGTCAGTTGACATCCTTCTGCCTTCTGGTCAAGATATAGTCAGCTACATGACTGCCTACATGCTGCCGTGCTCCCCAGCATGAGGATAATGGACTGAACCTCTGAAACTGTAAACCAACACCTCAATAAAATGTTTCCTTTAGAAGAGTTGCTGTGGTCATGGTGCCTTTCCATAGCAAGAAAAATCCCAACTAAGACAACAAATGACAGTAGCAAAATCACTGGTATATATTCATCACCCTATGTTGTCTTAAAGCCAATCCGTGTTTCCTGATAGATGCAGTTAGATGGCCTGCATGATCAAATTGAGGGCACATATTCAAGCAATGAAAGTCCTTCCAAGTTATTATTTTACCAGTGCTCTATGAGAAAGCTTAATGGTCTTCAATAAGACACCTCAATTATCTCAGTTTCAGTTGGTTGCATGTTGGGCATGAGTAGGCAACTTGCTCATCATTTTACAAGATGTTACCCAGGGCGTGGTAAAGGAGGGCTAAACTTTCACATATGGGGCTCTTCCAGATACATTGGTACTTATCAAATCTTATGTTCTGTGTTATCATGACTGATGACACCATTTCCCGTTAAGCAGTCTTCCATTGAATACTCTTTCAAACTTTATTATCTGTTTTAGAATATCATCTTAAATGTTGTCATAAAGAAATCTTACCCATGCGATGTCATGAATAACTGGCTACCAAATCTCAGGCCCTTCCTCAGGTCTTGCTTCTGAATTCCATCTCTTACTGTGCAGAACCATTAGTCATTTTTCTTTGAAGCTCAGAGGAAGCTTCAAACCACAAGGTGTCCCCTTATCATTTGTTGGTCCTCCTTGTTTTGTCTTTCTCCATCCTGAAACAAAAGCTTTTAATATCACCTAATGTGTCTTATCTTAACGTGTATGAATTCTATTTCCCCAGTCTTCACATTTTTTTCATTAGCTTTGTGAAGTCTCATATTTCAGTTGTTTCTCTGTAAGGTTATGGAATTGTGCATCCATTAGGTTTCTATTACTGTGATAAAACACTAATCAAAACCAAACAGGGATAAAAAGAAAAAGGGTTTATTTGGCTTACAGCTTGCAGTCCATCACTGATGGAAGCCAGAACAGGAAGTTAAAGCAGGAACCCAGAGGCAGGAACTGAAGAGGAGTCTATGGAGGAAAGATGATTACAGGCTTGTTTCCTATACCTTGCTCATCGTGTTCTCTTAAACTACCCAGGACCATCTGCCCCAGGGGGACACTGCCTTAGTGGGCTGGGTATTTTATCAATAACATCAGTCATTAATTGAGTAAATGTCTCCACAGACTTGCCTACTGGTCAAATCTGATGAAGGTGGTTTGTGGGGGGTAGGGCAGTTGTTTGTCTTTGCTGTTGTTTCAGTTGAATTTCATCTTTCCATGTGGCTTTAGCTTACATCAAGTTAACACAAACCCAGGACAAATGGCCTCTCAGCAACAGACTCAGCTACCTTGTTTCCTAAATTCCCACTGCTAACCTGAGCTGTTCATTTATGCTTTTCACTGAAATTGTCCTACCATGCGGTCTTCACAATTTGCATTCACATTTTAGCATGTGAAGAGGAAATTCTTCAGCAAAAATTCACAATTCACTTTTCATGTCTTTCATGGTCTGCCTATTCCTCAGCTTTGAAATTCTATCCTTGTTTACCCAGCTTAGTAATTATCAAAAGTTACCAGTGTGTTCTGATATATAAATTCTTGTATTTTTAACAAGAACCATAATACCTGCATTCTTAAAGTTCCCTTGACTTCATAATTATGTTCAGCACACTGATGTTTATTTGTCAATCTTCCAATATCTGTTGTCAGTTTTCTTATCATCCTGAAAAAAAAAGGTTATTTAGGGGGAAAAACTGTCAGCCAAATGAAATAAATTACAAAAAATCATCTCACCCATTTTTCACTACAAAAATACTTGATAATTGTATTTTATCCTCTTCTTATAATTACATGTTTGAGTCACTCATTTAATTCATTTTTCTTTTTAGGTAATGATGAATGCAAACAGAGCCATATCTCTCTAATAATATTCTATAATCACTTTTCAAATAATAATTATATTCTTAGTTTTAAAATTTTGTTTCCTGACAGCCTTCAAGTGATTTCAGTTCCTTTCTTACCATAGTTTCGTAATTATTTCAAATATGCATAATAAATGCATTTAAAATTTATAGCTACACATAAGTGTATGCAAGTAAATGTGTGTTTCTCTTTTCCATTTATGGCATACTGCTTTACGTTTCTATATGTGAAACTAGTCCTTATTTCAAAGTGCTGTGCCAGGCTCCTTTACATGTCTATCCCATGGATTAAGCTCCTCAGTCTCACGAACAATGTATTACCTTCACTGCCTCTTCTCGAAACAATGCTATCAAGAATGTGTTCCGAGATTGGAGAGATGCCTCAGAGGTTAGGAGCACCATTTAAGAGTACTTCCACATGACCCAGGTTCAATTCCCAGAACTCACATGGAAGCTCATGACTGTAAGTCCACTCCCAGGATGTTTAACATAGATCTACAAGCAGGTTGAACACCAATTGACATGAAATAAAAATAAACAATATTTCGAAAGTGAAAAATGTTTTCTAAGCTGTTTCCCAAGGATATGCCTATATTACATATAGCAAAACTGAAGGAATATGCATATCTTATTTCATGAATCATTTCTATCGCCTCTCAACAATGTCTGTTTCACTTTATAGTCCCAGTACTGGAGAATGTGTTTATATATGTATGTTTTGGTGACAGATAGTGCCTGGAAATTTTAGTGTGCATGAAACTGATTGCTTTTTTGGCTTTTCTAACATTTATAAAACCTCCTAAGATGCCTTTGATAACTCAAACATCTTCACTGGGCATGTACTTGTTATCATCTACCAGCCAGAACATATGACATCTCATGTTATTCTCTAATTGCAAAGAACCAATACTTTCTACAACTTGCAAACTGACACATGAAAAAGTTTGTCTCAAAATGTAAGAATGACTGCTCTCAGTGTTGTTGTATAGAGATTTTCCCCCCTCACAATAAAATCTAATCAATTCAAGGATGTGGAATCAAAAAAAATCACTAAAATTGCCTTTGTTGTTATTTATTATAATTTCATAATAATCAGAAGTTTTGGTTTTGATCTCAATCCAAATCCATTTGATTTTGAGATCAGTGTTCTGTTGGCCAGTAATATGGCCTTCCTACATCATGACCCACATTCTAAATAAACAGCCATGCAGAAACAGTTATTTTAAGGGCTCATGGCACAGCAGAATTATCACACACACACACACACACACACACACACACACACAAATCAAAACAGTTGTTAATACTTATCAGGTTTACATTGTTGCTGTAATAGATTTTTTCTCTAGGGAAAGACAGCAAGCAGCAACCACAGATACTCCATAGGATCATCACACTTGAGAGGAAAAGCACAGAATAGCACCGGAAAATAAAAGAAATACAAAGGAAATGCAGCATTTCTATTTTGAGAACAACCCTGGGGTAAGACAGCCTCATTAGAATATAGACTTTGAGACAAGAATGGCAAACAGCAGTGTGTGGAGTTCAAGCTGAGGAGCGATGATGAGGCTCCTCACAGTCTCTGAACCCAAAACACACCCACTCAACAAGTCTAGGAAGATGAGGGTTGTGGGGTTTCACCTTCCCTGAATAACTTACGCTTTTGGGTTAATGAAAATATATGAGAGGGTATATGGGATTAGAGACAAAATTATAAGTATATGAGACACATGTCTTGAGCTACCTTCTTTACAACTCTGAAACCTGGGTAGTCAAATGCTCTTCAGAACAGCAACTGAATGTGTTTGAGATGGCATGTCTCAGGAGGATTCTAGGCATCACATGAAGAGTCAAATGCTCTTCAGAACAACAACTGAATGTGTTTGAGATGGCATGTCTCAGGAGGATTCTAAGCATCACATGAAGAGATAGACCATGCAGTGATGACATTAAGAAACATCTCCATCTACAGAAGGAAGTAGACCACAGGATGCGGCAATGGTATTTGAGATATTTTGGACATGTTAGGAGAATGAATGACAGCAGATACCCGAAGATAGTGCTGCTTGTAGGAGGGCATGTGATAGGTGAAGAGGAAGACCCAAAAACCGCTGGATAGACAACATAAAAGAAGACTGTGGAACCTTGGGCAAGAAAACAACACAAGCATCTCGGCATGCCGAGGATAGGAACAACTGGAGAGCCACCATAAATGGGATGCCCATGCATGCTTATACATTGCTGGGGCACAAATGAATGAATGATATGGGGGTAGGGCTGGAGTGAGAGCTTTAGTCAGAAAAGAACTTGCCATGCATGCATGAGGACATGAGTTCAATCATGCAATTCACAAAACGTCCCAGCATGGTGCTCCACAAAATTGTAAGACCAGCGCTGGGCAAGTGAAGACACAACCCCTGGAACTCATTGGGGGCCAGCCGAGCATAATCAGAGAGGTTCTGGCTGAGCAAGGCCTTCATGTCTCAAAACAAAATGATACAAAACAAGATGGATGCTACCTGAGAAACAACACGCAAAGTTGAACTGTGACTCTTATATGTGCACACCTATGCAAATGCTCTCCCACAATGCATACATTTATATACACACACATACACAAAAGATGCAACATGTAGGGAAAGGGAAAGGCCTTTACAATTCAATAGTAATTGAAGTCATGGAATGAAATTGAAACGTATAAGTTTGTTCTTTGTAAGTTATTAGGTATGCTTCACCTTTTTAAAATAGCTTATTAATAGTTTTAGATTTTACGCATCTTTATATTGTTTACCCCCTCTTCCAACTCCTTCCAGGTTCACCCCTACCTTCCTAACTACCCAACTTCATCCATTCTCTCTCTCTCTCTCTCTTTCTCTCTCTCTCTCTCTCTCTCTCTCTCTCTCTCTCTCTCTCTCTCTCCATCAAGTTCAGTTCATGTTGACAAACTACTCTTGGGTGTCTGACTGCCTTACAGTGTAGTTGATACAACATAGTTAACACCATTTATACAACCAAATCTCCTCCTCCCTGAGGAGCTCTCTAATGCCAATAGTTTCTTGTCTAGGACCAGGAATTCTTTGCTTTTTTTCTTAATGCATTATACCTGATGCACACTCTTTACGTTATACTGTAAGAAACGAGTATAGCTAGACAACAGCGTTTTATTTAGAACCTTCAGACTTACTTAATTTTTGTTCTTATTTGACCAATGAAATTACTGAAACAGTGGCTTATATTTCAGGTAAACACTACACAGAGACATAGGAAAAGAGTGTCAGCATCAATCACATTTCTGTTGGGCTTTACGTTGGGATAAAACATTCCTCAGTGACATGAAGAAACCACACTGTATAAAAAAGAAGGCAAAATCCAGACAGATTTTTGTTTTTAATCTTCAGATCTTGTCAGACTTTCCCAGCTAAAATTCTTTATTTAAACTAAAACAGATATGGAATCCTAGTACATTTATTTAAATTGTAATGGCTTTATCGAACAATTATCTCCTTTTTTCCTCCTTCATTGAGATGGGGTCTCAGGCAGTTGCCTCCTTTAAATCTTTATATCTTCCTTAATTTAATATCCACTGGTTTCTATCAAATTGTGCTCACAGTTTCTTTAGAAGTGAACAGCACTCAATCGCAAGGCATAGTCAATGTTTTCACATTGTTAAGTCCAGTCTGCTTCACAAAACATTTACGGGCAGCAGCCTCAGAGTGAAGAAGGCCCTCTATCCTTATGCTGCCCGTATGAGTTTATGTGTGTGGCTAAAACATCTTATTTTTCATTTCCTGAGGTGTTATAGAAAATAATAACCATAGTTATAAATAGAAAATTAAGTATTGCCTTAAAATAAAACAAACCAGAAAGATTATATGTTGCATCACATTTAGTTGTTGTAAACAATATTCTAAGAGTTTTTAGGTTCAAGCAGAAAAAAGGGGTAAGTGGTGAAGCTTGGAAGATCAGAAATATTGACTTTCATTGTGTGTGTCTTTCTGCAGCTATTTAAGATTTTTCCAATGATACTATATTTATATATAAAGCATCCAAAGGAATTGAATCTGATTATATACTATTGGATATGAAGCAGTGGTAAACTGACTTGTAAAATGGGCTGTAAGAATGACAAGCACAGCTGTGTAGAGGTGACAGAAACGTGTGGTGAGCCAGCTGAATATTGTTCTCGATTTATGGGTCTGTTTTGTTGTTTGTTCTTTTGGTTTTTGTTTGTTTTGAAATAAGTTCTTTCTTGTAGACCAGGTGAGCCTTGAACTTGAAATATCCTTTCTGAACCTCCCAGGCCCATTGTGACATTATCAAGGTATTCCATATAAGCTTAGGTGACATGTATATGTGTGCAAAATTAAATTTTGAATAAAAAATTTTGAAGAAAGTAAAAATTTGTACAAACTTGACAAAAGTCACTGCTGTACTAATATTCATGTCGAATATAGAATTAATAAATATACAAAAATATTTTCAAAGCATACACATCTACAAAGAAAATAATATGTTAAATTTTAAACTAACTTCTCAGTCTTAGATTTCTCAACATTTTTACTGAATGTTTGAGAATTTCTTACTTGTTTAAATTATGTCTTTGGATCCAATCTGCTCTGCTTCATTCAGTTTCAAATCTTGCCAGATTCCCCCACCACTACCACATCTCCCTCCCATTCCCCTCATCTTTAACCACTGAGTTCATTTGGTTATGTCAGTATAAGCATGAATGTAAGGTTATCCACCAGAGTGTGGACAACCTGCCTGGGGCCAAATCTCCAAACGAAACTGACATTCAACCCCAGCAGTCATTGCTAACTATAATCTAAAAATCATTACAGGAATGTTCACCCACATATTCTCTTTACTCCTTTTCTTTTAAAAAACTTATTCACCTTCAGTTTACCATAACAACAGTCCCAATACTGTTGGAGTGGCTATGACATGCTTCCTAGACAGCAGTCTAAGACCTGAAAAGCACTTACACATTTTGACCGACAATGTTCCTTTTTTTTTCTGTTGAAATGATTATAAATGAAAAAAAATACTTTACTAAATCACTCACGTCAACTTTATTGATATTAACAAAACCTTTAAAAAAAGGTAACTAAAAAAAATAAAAAATAAAAAAAAGGTAACTAGCTTGCTCCACATCTAAGTTTTTTAGTGTATTGTGGAACTTATCAACTTTCTTTTTTTAAAGGTTTTTGTGCATGTGTACATATGCATGCATGCTTGCATGCTTGCAGTTACATATTTGTTTGGATGCGTGTGCACATTCACATCTGTGCTTGTGGGTGTGGATGCCAGACATTCTCTGATGGTACTCTCGAAAATACCATCTTTTGAGAAAGGGTCTCTCATTGTTCTGGAACTGATCAACTAGCATTTGCTGTCTGGATATTTCAACCTCTGGATCCTCCTGTTTCTGCCTCCTCAGTTCATAAGCATATCAATATATCTAATATTCATTCTTAAGGGGCAAGCAGCTTGAGGACTGGGCCATCTCTCTAGTTCATATAATGAGAAGGAAACTGATAGTACAAGTCAAAAATACAAAGTAAAATGAAGGTATATCAATCTTGAAATGGGTAGGAAGAAAAAATTTGATAACACATATGTTAACTAAGTCCCCTCTGCACAAAATTTTCTTATTTCTAGAATGAAAAAAATACCAATATCTAGTTTTTAGAATCACAATGATCTACTTGATTTGAGAATTTGTACATAATAAACGATTTCTAAATTTCAATCATTATTTTGAAGATTTTTGTTCTTATTGGTTTGTTGTGTCAGAAAGGTAAAAGAAAGAAGCCATGTTCTTAGTAGTATTTGACTTCTCAGTGTATAAAGAATGCAAAAACAACCAGTCATTTTGTATGCACAAAGGGAAAATTAAAAGGTAATTTCCTTGTCTTGAAGTAGTAAATGGATCCATAACAGTCAAATAGCCGGGGCAATCAAATATCAAATATTGAGATGTTTCTTTTTTGAGATATAATGCCCGTAGATATTTGCATATATTCACCAATAGAAAAAATGGAGACGTGTGATATGCACACATTTTACTGAGCACCCATCTCTGTGTGCTTGGATCCTCCATGATGGTCATTTGTGTGTTTTCTACTGAGTCACTTTGGTTTCTGTGAAAATAACAACAACTATAATTCCTGAGCCCTAGGGATAGAAACTGTAGCGGACATGCTGTTTGGATCAGGAGGTTCCTTAAGATGCTGTGAAGTTGAAATGCAGACCGTAAGGTTCTGTCCTTAGTATAAGAGATGGCTCTGGCTATTACAAATAGTGCTGCTATGAACATAGCTGAACAAATGCTTTTGTAGTATGATAGGGCATCTCTTGGGCAAATTCCCAAGAGTGGAATTGCTGGGTCCTTGTCCCATGCTATCGTCTTGCCCGCAAGAACCATGCGGGACATTTAGGATTCTTCTGCAGAAAAGCTTTAATGCGTCTTGAGAGAGAGAGCATAAGCTAACATGGCGGAGACCCAGGACGAGATGAACCAGCCCTTATAAAGGAAACAGTCCTCGCTTCAGACGTGTCACTCTTGGATTGCTCCGCCGCCCAAAATTCCAGAGGATGCCTCGGGAGTAGGCAGGGACGCAGTAGTGGAAAGTTACCAAGCACGTGTGCGTTACCTAGTTCACCTGGCGGTGGAACCGGATGCCAGCGCCATCTTGTAATGGAGTATGTGGTTGCCGTCCTCTACAGGTCCTGAGGTAGATTGACTCCCAGTTTCCTGAGAAACTGCCACACTGATTTCCACAGTGGCTGCACAAGTTTGCATTCCCACCAACAATGGATGAGTGTTCCCCTCACTCCACATCCTCTCCATCATAGGCTATCATTGGTGATTTTGAGTTTAGCTATTCTGACAGGTATAAGATAGTATCTTACCTGGAAATAACCTAGGTGCCCCTCAATAGAAGAATGGTTTAAGAAGGTGTGGAACATATAAACATTAGAGTTTTACTCAGCAGTAAAAAACAATGACATCTTGAATTTTGCATGCAAATGGATGGAAATAGAAAATGCTTTACTGAGTGAGGTATCCCAGACCCAAATAGAGGAATATGGTATGTATTCACTCATAAGTGGATTCCAGTCATAATTTAAGGACTTCGAGCTTATAATTCGTGATTCTAGAGAAGCTAAATAAGAAGGTGAACCTAAAGAAAATCATATAGTTATCCTCCTGGATATTGAAAGTAGACAAGATTTCCAGGCAAAACTTGGGTGCATTGGGGTGGGGGGTGGGGGGTGGATGTAAGGGGAGATGGGTAGAGAGAGAGGAGAAAGGGAGGAA
Organism: Myodes glareolus; assembly: GCF_982192425.1. Taxonomy (NCBI): domain Eukaryota; kingdom Metazoa; phylum Chordata; class Mammalia; order Rodentia; family Cricetidae; genus Myodes; species Myodes glareolus. The sequence continues at coordinate 91,881,770 of NC_142026.1, read as the reverse complement.
TGGGGAAAGCTTGGGGGAATGGGATGGGTAGGATGGAGGAAGGGTAGATATGGGAGCAGGGAAATAAATATCTTAATTAAGGGAGCCATTTTAAGGTTTGCAGGAGACTTGACTCTAGAGGGGTTCCCAGGTCCAAGGAGAGGTCCCCAGATTGTTCCTTGGGCAACAGAGGAGAGGATGCCTGAACTGTCCTTGTCCCATAGCCACACTGATGAATATCTTGCATATCACCATAGAACCTTCATCTGGCGATGGATGGAGATAGAGACAGAGACCCACATTGGAGCACTGAACTTAGCTCCCAAGGTCCAAATGAGGAGTAGAAGAAGGGAGAACGTGAAGGAAGCCAGGATCACGAGGGGTGCGTCCACCCACTGAGACAGTGGAATTGATCTAATGGGAGCTCACCAAGGCCAGCTGGACTGGGAGTGTTGGAGCATGTGATCAAAATGGACACTCTGAACGTGGCTGGCAATGAAGGCTGACTGAGAAGCCAAGGACTATGGCACTGGGTTTTTATTCTACTGCATGGACTGACTTTGTGGGAGTCTGGTTTTTCTGGATGCTCACCTTTGTAGACCTGGATGGAGTGGGGAGGACCTTGGACTTCCCACGGGGCAGGGACTCCTGACTGCTCTTAAGGCTAGAGAGCGAGGGGGAGGTGGGGAGGGGGAGAAAAAACGGAGACGGGGAGGAGGTGGAAATTTTTAATAAATAAAAAATAAATTAAAAAAAGAGATGGCTCTTCTGAGGAGTTGGTGAAAAGAGATAGCGAACTAAAGAGCTCCTCTCAGATACATGTATCAGACACAAAAGGTAGGTTCGACCTTCAGTATCTCTGTCCGTCCTGCTAGGTTTCAGCCTTTGGATGCTTGTTTGCTAATTCATATAGATACCTACTCTATACCATATATAGAAATAAGGATTTAGTGAGCTTCCATATCTCAACACATGGTTCAGAGGGAACCAAAGTGTGACAATTCAAGAAATACCTTGATTTCTTCTGTTATCATTTGGTCCTATGATGCTGGAAACAAGGATCACTCACACAGCTTCTTAAACCACATGCTGAAGAAGCCAGTATATATGTGTAAAAAGCCAAGGTGCAGCTTCGCATTGAGAATAGAGAAAAGAGACAAAGCCAGCCCTGCTTTCCCTCTAACACTGTATTTTGCAGACTTCATTTCATGCCCCTTCTAGGGAAATATTTTGAAAATTGTTTTCTTCTTAGAATGAGGCCAACAGAGTCACCACCAATCTGGGAGCAGAAGCTGAGATCACCAGGTCAAAATGCAACCCCTCGCCAGGAAGGAATGAAGAGGACATCCACCGAGTGCCAACTCTGATCCTAGCCATCAGCAGTCATTTACAAACAGCTCGTTTTCTACCCGGATCACTTCCCAGCTTTCTCCAAGAGTATTGACAAGTAATTGCTTGTTGCTTGTCCAACTAAAGAAACATGTTCAGATTTGCTCCCTCACCAAATGAGCAGATAATGACTCAGACTTCTACTTTTACAGAGCCCTGTGAGGTGGCCCAGTCTCAACTCAGACTCATTGAAGCGTCTACCCCAGAGTTCGCTTTCTAGCTCCAACAATGTTACATCAAGCACATGACACATGAAGGACAAGGACTATCTAGCAGTGACTTGAAAAGGGTCTGCTGGGATAGACTGAAGAGATTTCAAATTGAAAGTAGAAATATGGAATTAGAATTTGAAACACCATGTAGCAATTCTCTGCATAGCTGTTTGTTTTTTTTATTGACTTTTATTGAGCTCTATGTTTTTCTCTGCTCTCCTCCCTGCCTCTCCCCTCCCCACTTCAACCCTACCCCCAAAGTTCCCATGCTCCCAATTTACTTAGGAGATCTTGTCTTTTTCTACTTCCCATACAGAATAGATCTATGTAAGTCTCTCTTAGTGTTCTCATTGTTGTCTAAGTTCTCTGGGATTGTGATTTGTAGGCTGGTTGTCTTTTGTTATGTTTAAAGTGGTTTTTAAACTGTTTGTTTTTTTTAACCATCTTCTTGCAGCTCCTCCATATCTCAAAAAACACTCTATGTCACGATTCCAGTGTTCCTTTTTCCTATACTCAAATTAATGCTGATAGAGGACAAACACATAGCATTTAAGGTTGGGTTTCCATTGGCTTCATCTTCAGTCACAGCAATTGAATAAGATAAAACAGAGTTTGATTTACTTGGAACAAACATATCAAAGTGGTCATATCTAATTACATAATCTTTCATAAATGAGGTGAATACCTATTAGGTTAATTCATCTATGTTTGGAGTTCATGTGCATTATCCAAGGCCAATGGATTTCTGCAAGAATATTTTTCTTTGGATTTGTTTGTTTGTTTTATTAAAATCATCCAAACCACTCAGATTTTGGATTACCTGGAGTTCCAACTTGTAATTATATCAGCACTGGCATTCCATATATCTGATAAGTTAGTAATATAGTCTCATGTTCAAAGCTATGTGATCGAATATATTCTAATACCTGGGTTTATATAGAAAAGTGTATTAAAATAATTTAGTAAATACAAACCATATAATAAACTTAAACAAAACCAGACACAAAAGGCAGACATAATCACGTTTGTGAGAACAGATGACATCCTTCTGTTTGCACAGCCAGTGAGTGACCTGTTAAGTGTACTAAGAATTTGAAATATTTTTTATTTTTGTAAAAATGTTTACCAGTCCTTTATTTGATTCATATGTCAGTAATATTCTCACATTCAAGTGAACATGATAGCTTTACAAAATTTTCAGATAATATCTCACACAGATATTGAATGCTTTAGGGAAAAGGTAGATTCCAAACAAAGTAAGATGACTTTAAAATTTTTATTTTTATAACTCATAGGCACTGGTACATCTACATGAGTACCTATGTCATTTCCATACATATATACACTGTGACCAATGACAGTGTCTGAAGGTATCTTAGTTAACATTTCTATAGCTGTGAAGAGACACCATGACCATAGTAACTCATAAAATTGAACATTTAATAGGGGTGGCTCACTTACGGTTTCAGAGGTTCAGCTCCTTATCATCATGGCAGGGTGCATGACGGTATACAGGCAGACTCGGTGCTGCAGATGTAGCTGAGAGTCCTTCATCTTGCAGGAAGCAGGAAATCAGTGTGACACTGAGCTAACCTTAAGCAAAAGAGACCTCAACATCCACCCCCATAGTGACACGTTCTCTCCTATAACGCCATACCTCCTCTAGCAAAGCTACACTTCCTAATGGTGCCACTTCTTATGAGGTCATGTGGCCCAATGACATTCAAGCTACCACAGATGGACACCATGTGAAATGCAATAAGCTAGGCACAGAAACTCAAATGATCCCTCCATGGCCTACATTATTTCATACATTTGTGAAATCTAAAACCACTAATGCTGTTGAAGTAAAAAAAAAATAAAAATAAAAAAAGCAGAATAATATTTACTAGAGTCTGAGGAAGACCGAATAATGGGTATAAAATTATAGGTAACATAGTTTTAAATATCTTGACATGATTCCAAAGAAAAGCAGCATGTTCTGCACTCAAGTGGCTGAATTCAAATACAGAGACTCACTGGCTGTAGAGTCAAGAAATGCCATGCTTCCCCTGTTAACTTGAAAAAGTGTGATGAGGAAGCCGGGGGAGGGTGTCCTAGACAACTGAGACTTGGGCCTGGTGCTCTTACTCACTGTCTACTTAACCCCCCCAAACTCACTGCTTTTACATGATTGACAGAATTGAAGATTATTAGAACTCCCTAGGCATCTGATGCAATCTTGTGTTTCATATCACTAGTTCCTTCAAGTATCTAAACTTCAAGGGCAGTGTGTTTTTCTCCTATTTTTCTTGGTTATTCTCCTTCAAGTTGAAGGCCAAATTGGGTGACTCCAATATCATTTGAAATCACATCCTAAAAGAGCTCTGGCATAGTCATTAATCTCTGAAGACAGTACTGCAGCAATATTGTAGCAAAACACAAAAATATGTAGAATCAGATACTTGAAGTAACCACAGTCTTAATTTTTTTAACAGAATAATATCATCCCTTTAAATATAGTGGAGACTCTGTTTGTGATGTTTAAGACACGGGATTGAGTTGCCATGTTCATGTTGGCAAAGGCGTAGAATTTCTATGTCCTCCAGAATATCAACTTCTTAGAAACAAACAGTACTTTTGTAAGCAGGAGCCACCTCAAAACAATTTCTTCTCTGAATATAAAAACTCAAATACTGCAGACCACCAACTCTCAATTAGGGGCAATTTTGTCCTCGCCCAGACATTTAAAAATATCTGGAGATGGTTTTTTCTTTTCATAAACTTGAGGTTCAAGGGAGAAAAAGTGAGCAAGGCCCATTTACAGAATTATCAAATTATATCTCCTATTGCATTGCAAGCAAGAAGACTTAAAAGCTTTCCTCTGGAAATCATGGGCAATCGCTGTGCATCTATAAGGGTACGCTGGAAGCTTTCTTCTTTTCTTTTTCTATGACAGCATTAACTTTTTTTTAGATTCCACAAATGTGTGAGATCATAAGAGACTCATGCATGCTCCTGTTCTTGGCTTATTACACTTTATATGGGTCTTCCAGGTGCTATTATTGGCCAAATGCTGTTGTGTGGAGACTGAAGATGTTGTTAGACATCTTACAACACTTCGGTCAGTATTCTACGGCAGGAGGCTGGCTCTCTAGGAGTCAGTGAGGCCCAGTTCTCCACCTCTGCTTTAGGTCACAGCTACACATTCTCATCACCTTCTGCTTCGAGGATGTCAAAAGTTGGACTCTCTGATTGCAAGGCATGTGTTTACAGCTCTTATTGAATTACTCTGTGTGTGTATGTGTGTATACATATATTTTTCCTTTTGCACTTATTCTTTTCCACTTACATATATATAACAAATGGAAAATATTTAAGTTCTTATCACACAGGTTTCTGTCTTCACGTTACTAATATCTCTATAGAGTCAACTGAGGAAGCCAGCTCATTCTTCCCGCTGCCATGCTTTCTCAGTGTATAAATCAGGTTTTCCAGGGGCCTTAGGAAGGATAAAGTGACAGTTTTAGGAGTTGAGGGTGATTTAATGTCATCTTTGAAGTATATTGTACATGTCTATATTAATTTCCAGGTTTGTTCAGCAAATTTTCTCTTTCTTGCTCATTATTGCTTACATTTAACCACTTTTCTTCCCACTGGTTTTTCCATTTTCTGAAGGAATCTCACTTAAATCAGTGTCGGGGGTAACCATAATGGAGACCTGTTGGTGGCTCTACCATTATTCTTACAGGACTGCAGCGCCACCTACAGGGAGCCCCAGGCACACTACTATTACCTCACAAGCATGGATACGTGTGCATGACATAAAAGAACTGACCAGACTAGAAAACTACATAAAATAAAATAAAAAAACAAAACCACAAGAAAAGTCTTTGTACTGTACAGTCCTTTTAGGAATGAACTTTACTGGGCTTTTTGGAAGTTAATAATTTCTTGGTTTTCAGTTCCACAGAAAAAAAAAACTATTTTCAAAAAGATTTGAATTATACTCACTAAAGAAATGAGAACATCTTCAAAATAAAAAGGTATTATTTTATTTAAAATGAAATGTATTGAAAACAAGTGAAAGAAAAATATCAAATCAAACTAAAACTTGAAACATTATAAAATTATTGTATTTGCTTGGGGTATAAAATTTTAAAATTATAAAATCATTAAAATTAGAATCAAAATAAAAAGTTAATTGGAAGATGCTCTCCTAGTCTGATTCTCCTCAGGAGCAAGGCCTGCTCAGGTGGCATGCCCACAGACGCCAGTCCATATCTTTTAAACATGGATGTGCTTTTTTATTTTAGTTTCTTGGTATAAGTTTGAATCTGTGAATTTTTTTCCAATGGCACAAATGTCAAGCTGTGTTGTGTCTTCTCTGCTCCTTGGGTTGTGTCAGGATCTCCCTAGTGGAAAATCCTTACTCAAACACATCAGCATTTAATGACATCCACAGACAGCAGGAAAAGGGAAGTGCAGATTCAGACCAATGTGGCAGTGTGTGTAGGACAGGTGACTCTCTCAGAGGAGTGTGGTGGGGACAGGAAATAGAAGCATAAACATATGCATCCCAAAGGAAGTTGCCTTTAAAAACGTGTGACTTATCTCTTAGAGATAGAAGACTTCGTCACAGGAGTCCCAGTTTGCATGAAGCCGAGCAAGACCCATCGATGGCATCATGAAAATGCATCTGTGTACTTGATGAGGGCCACCAGTCATACTTTTGACAGAGCCGAAGAGGGCATTACCATAAATCCTTGACCTGAGTCAAATGATCTAAGCCAGACCATGGTGGTTCCTACTAGGAAAGGAAAACTAAGAAGGCCAGACAAAAAAAATTAAATAACTCCATTGAGTTCCACGGAGTTTGAGACAAAGGTCCAATCAATTCTTAAGAATGACCTTCAAACCAATGTCAAGGTGGCATTATTTCCCATTTTAATAGCAGAACTTAGTACCCTGTCTTCCCATCTCCCCACCTCTCTCTCCCTCGCCTCCTGAGGTTAACCACAGAGGGTCTGGGGAATGAAGATGGTGAAGGCAATAGTGAGCCACAGCAGCAATGCTGCAAGGTCTTACTGCTTAAACACACTTATTTCTCCAATTAAGCAATTATCTTTAAGATTATGGTAGTCCAGTAAAAGATAGTCATGTGGAAGCCGTGTAAGATTCCAGGTAAATTCACCCTCTAAGAGTCAGTCCTGAAGAGACTTGTGCTGGTGATAGTTTGAAGAAGGCGTGCTGGCTGACAGAATAAAAGAATGTGAGGAGCAGAAGCACAAAAATGATTACAGTGAGTGGCTTTCATACCCTCTCTCTTTCAACCACACAAGACCAAGGATCCAGCTCAGGAAGAGTCAGGGCTGATCACAAGCGACTTTAAACACTGCACCACCTCACTGGCCCAAGAATTTTAAGTTGTTCCTAGACAAACATTGACCATAGAACCATGGCCTCAAATGTCCTTGCTGGATTGAGATCGATGATTAGGATATTTTAAGTCAATTTCTCTGTATCTAAACCTTAGCCCCAATTCAATGAATCCTGGAACTAAACAATTGAACAAAACTATCTTTCTAATATACAAATTGTTCTGGAAACCTCAATATCTAGTTCATGTCAGTGAGTCAAGACTCAGAGCACAGATTTACTATCGAGTGCTTACATGACTTTGCTACCCGGCAGTGAGTTATGCAGGCAAAGGTCCTTTGTACTCACTTTTATTTCAGAACCAGAGTCATCTATGTAACATAAGTCAAAAACAAATGAAAGAATATAGTATGTATTTCATGTGTTTTATGTGAAGCAATAGAGCTCTGCTGATATTTTGTATAATCTTGGGAGGTGTTTATAAACAACTGAGTATATAATGAAATCTTTGATTTGAAATCAAGCAAAACCTCCTTTACAATAAAAGCAAAAGTCAGGAGACTTTTCAAACAATTTAAATAAAATTTCCAAGGGCTAAGAACCCAAGTACATTTGTACTTGGAATGTAAACGGGATGACATAAATTCTGGGACGCTGCTGCAAAACAAAGGCTTTAATTATTCAATGTGACTACCCCGGGAACGCTCTACTTTCATTTAAGATCTCAGCTACAATGTGTATCTGGAAGGACAAGTATATTCCGGTCAATTTTCTGGACATCTTCTGTAACTCAGGCTTTTAAAACCCACTCTTACTGTTGAGTCATTTTACAGATTTGTCAAATATCTCTTTGTAAACATGCTGAGCTACACATTGCTTTAAGTAAAACAAACGGGGGGAGTCCTATTTATTCAGTGTCAAATCAACTTATATTAGATAATTATGATTTCCATCTCTCTAAGAAATAATTCAGAGGCAGTCAGACAGAGAAACTGGAGCTTTAATCACAGAAGTGTTCTCTATTAATGATTGGCTATGATGTATCATAAAAGTGGTAATAATAAAAATAACAATAACAACAATACCTACTTCATGAACTGGCCTAGTGCAGAAATGATGAACAGTAAAGAATGAGATAAGTACAAGGTAAACCTTTGGCTTCATTGAAATTTATAACTTCATCAGTATTATTGTTATATATGATTAAATTAAAGCCTATTGTCTGTAGACATCTAGATAGTTATAGTTTTACAGTTTTCCTTGTTACCAAATTTAAATCAGAAACTTACAAAAGATATATAAATTTTATAAGTTTGAGAAAAATAAAAGCTTAATATGTTTATCTAAAAAGATATTTTAAGGTCTAAAAAGATATTTTTAGTATGGTAATGCAATTTATGAGAAAACTGATCTAGGTATAAAACTTGAGACTGAGATAGGATAGATGATGGAGTATTTTCTCTAGATTTGCCAAATGCAAACTTACTGCACATTGTACATGTAATTCTTACCTGACAATTGTTCTTATTATATGTATTTTTATCATGTTAGAGCTAAAACCATTGTCTTTTATTTAAACAAAAAGAGGGAAATGCTCTGGAATAGTCCTTTGTACTGTGTGAAGATATGTCATTGTGATTGGTTTAATAACAAACAAAACTGCTAATTGCTAGGCAGGAGGTATAATAGGGACTTCTGGACAGAGGAAACTCTGGGAAGAAAGGCAGAATCATCAACCAGATGTGGAATAAACTAGAATGGGCATACTGGAGATGAGGTAACAAGGGCATAGAAGAGCAAAAAATGGTTAATTTAAGTTAGGAGCCAGTTAGAAACAAATCTAAGCTAAGGCTGAACTTTCATAATTAGTAATAAGTCTCTGGTTCACTTTTTTGTGAGCAGGCAGCCTGAAAGAAAAGCCCATCTACATTTTTTCATGAATTTGGAATTTTATATATTTTAAATTACATTTATGCATGTATATTTATGGCACAATTCTGTGTATATTTATATGTGTCTGGTTTGGCATATTTATATAGTTAGATAGATGATGATGATAGATAGATAGATAGATAGATAGATAGATAGATAGATAGATAGATAGATAGATAGATTTAGTGAATAGATATTGAATGGAAACTTTCAACAAACTAACAACAATGGTACAAAGAAACAGAAGCCCAGCTCTCCTCGTTCTTCTAAAAAATGTTTACCACTCTAAGCAGATGCTAACTAGATAGTTTCCTATAAGAGTCCAGAGCTCAAGGAAGAGTTCAGTGCTAGTCATAAACCTTTTGGGGTGAAGATTATAGATGCTGTGATGCTATGAAGAATGGCTAAGAAAAGAAGAGTAAACATCTCAGAACATGTGAAGCTTTGAAATATGAAGCAAATGAGTGGATAGAGAGATAGCATGAAAATTTGGAATTTGGTAGTATTTCAAGTACTAACTGGGTATAAAAATAAGAAGAGTACATGATTGACAGAGATTATAGAGTATGGAGTCTAGGGGGTAGTTGGAGGGGGAGGGGGGCTTGGATATCATCAAAACGCAATATATACATGAATGAAATTCTCAAAGAATAAACTTAAAAAGCAATATTATGTGTATATATAAGGTCAAAGGATCAAAGCCTTCCAAGGAGACAGCTCATCTGTGAGAGATGCTGCTGACATGAAGGATGAAAAGTGAGCTTGGGCAAGGGGGAGGCAGAAATTGAGCTGGAGAAAAGCTTTCTGGTAGAGTGATGGGAGAAGGCCTTATTGAAACTGATCAAGGAACAGCTCAAGAGATCAGGAAGCATAAACAGGTAAGTTAAGCAAACATAGGAATAAGTATAGCATGGATGATACCATGTTATCAGTACTATTTTGTAACATGAAAAGCTGGCTTGTTTGGGTTTTTGTCCTGCCCTGTTCCCCCAGCTGTTTAGTCCCAAAGTAAAATCACACAAGAGATCTCTATAAGTTATAATACTGATTGGCCCTTTAGGTCAGGCTTCTTACTGGCTAACTCTCACATCTTGATTAACCCATTTTTCTGATCTATGTTAGCCATGTGGCCCAGTACCCTTTTCAGCTGGCAGCTCACATCCTGCTGCTTCGGTGATCTGGGCAGGAGTGGGAGTAGTAACTTCCTCCTCTCCAGAATTCTCCTGCTCTCCTTACATCATTTCCACTTCCCGTCTGGTTTTCCCACCTACACTATTTAATGAAAGACTAAATCTGCTTTCTTCAATGATCTTGCAGTTTTTTTCTCCTTTTTCTTATTTTTTTTTTTACTTTTTTTTTGAGACAGGGATTCTTTATAACTTTGGAGCCTGTCCTGGAACTAGTTCTTGTAGACCAGACTGGCCTTGAACTCACAGAGGTCCACTAGAGACTTTTCCTTTCTCTGTTTCCCAAGTGGTGAGATTAATGATGTGCACCACCATTGCCCAGCTGCTCTCACAATTTTTTTTAGCAGGAGAGTCTCAATGGAAACACTGCAGGAACAGGGAGAAGGGAGAATGATTCTTCCTTGAACTATGTTTGTCATGATTGTGCTCACAGTTGTGATTTAGTGTAGTTGAAAGATACTAAGCCATCAGCAAAGGGAGTAGACTCATGAGGGGAGCTCTAGAGGGGATCAGGTATGAGTTCTCAGTAGTCCTCTCTCAGATGGAGTCATGTATGGCTCATCTAGGTTTTCTAGCATCAAATTATGACATGTATAAAATATTGCCCAACAAAAAGTCTGTAAAAGATTTGGTGCCCAAAGATTATACTGTGGGCTGTTTAAATATACACACTTGAAGACATACCAAATTCCAGACTCCACCAATAAAATCAAGAATTCAGCACAAATTACACTGTAAAGACATATTAGGCATGATAAAACCCTTCTTGTCTGCAAATAATGAGACTCCTCCATAAACCTGCTACCAACCATCAGCAAGAGGCCAAGTTTACAAGCATGCTTTCCAAAGAATAATCTCACACACGCTGGGTTTGAACTTCTCAGCACACGGATAATGGTAATTAGCTTTTACTGGGTACCTTAACTTTTTGTTTGTTTAGTTTCAGTTTTCTAATTATGTAAATACTACATACCCATCAGAAAGACTAGATAAAGAGCAAGGTAATTAGTGAGGAGGCATGCACACTCAGTTGTATCTTCAGTGAGTTCTGGCAGCAACTCACCAGTCCTAGACATTCATCTGAGCAGCAGAGTTACAGCTCAGATTTATGAATAAGGAAGGGCATGAGAGGATGGTAGTTAAATAAAAGTAGTGACTCAGATGGTAACATACAGATGGGTCTTAGCAAGCCAGTCCAGCTCCATCCTTTCATCTGGCATTCTAAGTCACTTGGTTAGCTGCAAGATTGTCCTAGTGTTGAAAACAAGTCTATACACAGCCACAGGACAAAAGGCCAAAGCCAATAGGTTTGAGGTGCCACTTATACAGATAACCATCTTGTTCTGTTATATTTCTCCTTAAGAAAAACTCTATCAACTTACAGATTAAAGCTGCAAATGTTTTTATCTATTTTTGTAGGTCAGAAATTTAGGAGGCATCACTTAATTAACCCATGCATGTTGTTACCTACAACCACTACCTGGTCATAGTGGCTAGGTCAGGAGGTCCAGCACGTCTTGACTCACATGTTGGCATCCTAGTGGAGATGGTATGAATGACTGATAGACATCTGTACCTGATGTCTTCAAGTCCTGACCTAGGGATCCATTTGCTTCTTACATTTAGGTTTAGATGCCTGGAAGACTTTCCAATGTAGACACTCCCAAGTCTCTTCTGACATAGCCACATGGGTCTCAGAATGTGTTTCTGTTGTATTTTATTGGTCAAAGCTATCACTAGAGCAGCTGTAATTCAGGAGGAGGCCAGTTAGATTCCGTTTCTCAATGAGATGAGTAGCAGTGAATTTGTTGCCACATTTAACCCATTATAGTCACTATTCCCATATTTCTGTTGAATATGGTGAACAATGGCCTCCCTCTGCCTTGTCCATACTTTAATTTCTTTCATAAAAAGAGAGGTACTATTTTCCAAGAGAAGGGCACACTTTAATTCTCTAATGAGCACTTATGCTCCTTTAATTAAGTTTACTTCATATTCATAAAGCATTGATGTTTATTTTGTAAATTGAAGGGCCTCTGAGAATTTCTCTATGATATACAGATAAGTAATAATAATAAATTTATCTGACACATAAACAATGAGGCAAGAAAAATAGGTCTATTCTCTAAGTGGATTATGCAATTATCTTTATAGCTGGCAACTTAAACTGTAGATTGTAGGCTGTAATTGTTAAAAACAATTACCCATCCACTTTAAGGGTTACTAGATGGGGTGTGGCAATGTTAAAAATATTTAATGAATGTGTTGAAAATTATTCCAAATGCAGAAGTAGGCTTAGAGGTCATAATCAATGAATGCATACCATAGGCTTGGTTGTATCTTGGTTCGGGATTATAAAGAATGCACTCATGGTATGTATTTTTAGATATGTTTTTTATCTTAAAAGTCAGAATTTTCCTCTTCTGATTTAAATTCACAAATATCCTTTTCAACCATTGACATATGCACTGGGCTTCATTTTGCAATTACAAAATAGAGACAAGGGAATGTACACTCCTTTCCGATATCCATAAAGCAGCCATTTGTCTATGTACATGTTAAAACGGTAATAGCACATGCAGTGCATCTGAATTTTCAACATTCACCCTCTTATCATTTACCTACATACTGCTTCAGTAGTAGGTCTTCACAGCTTTAGTGTTCCTCATTTAATAGCTAGTAGTGCTCTTCAATTCTCAGTGCAAGTACACCTCATAAACTTGACATGAAACCTGACAGGAGGAAACACTGTAGTTGTCCCCTTTGAGGAGAAATCCTCCCTCTCTTCTTCTAGACAAACCTGGCAGTGAAAAGTGTGATCATGCTTACACTTGACAATGGTGCTGCATGGTGCTGCCTCCACGGTGCTGACTCCATGGTACTGGCTGCATGGTGTTGCATGGTGTTGGCTCCTTGGTGCTGGCTCCATGTTGCTGATATCAGTTTTTGGCTTTCAACTCTCAGACATCACCACGACCCTTCATTTTCTATGGGGTTGTTACATGCTCTCTTACATAAAGGGAATGATAAATATTGTGAGAGGTTTGCTTGTTTGTGGTTTGTTCAATATCCATGCTAAAACTCCAACGGTTTCCATGGAAATTATCCTTTGCTTAGACTCCTAAATACCAGTCAGACTGATTGGCAATGAGTTCATTTATGTATAAATATTCATAATAAAGTGAATATTGAGAACTACTCGTGATCAGAATTCACATTTTCTAGACTGAGAAAATGTGTCTTGGAAACTCATTTGCCTCTCGTTGCTCTGAAGCCACCTCAGCACCCAGATGCACCGTGAGTACCATCTCAGGACCTCAGGACTCAGGAGTTCCTGGCTGTGTCCCTCTCTGAGCCTTTGAGGTACACTGCAGTCAAGCTGTTGTGGCTGCCAGAGGCACTTGTCAAGGTGATAAAGTGACCCCGCTCACATTCACCTGACAGACTTCAGCAGCAAGCTTTTCATATAAATCAGAGCAGAGTGTAATGAAGATAAATGCAGAAGGAAAGACGGAAGCCTTTTATCCAGACATTTACTTTAGATTGCGCCCTTTAAAAACCACCACTGCCCACACACCTTTCCCCTGACTGGAGTTTAATGATGCAATTAATGAAGATCCTGGCCTTCTCCAGTGCAATCAAGTAGCCTCTGAGAGAATGAAAAGAGACACACATCTGAACACTTTAGGGACACTATCACTCTTGATTTATTTTCTTCTGCAGGTTAAGATGTACAGGGAAGCGTTGTGGTTTTCTGACTCCATAGTGAGAAGAATAGTGAGCATCATAGGTGAACAAGACTGAATAAAAGTCTCAGAAAAACAGGGTGAGCAGTTAAATGTGAATATTTGTAGCACAGGATTTTTTAGTATCAGTACTTACTGGGGAAATACACAAAAAGATATATTATCAATCAGAAATTTAAATTGAACTAGATATCTTTTATCCAATAATCTTTCTTTTACATGTCTTTGGATATGTGCTGCATTTGTATGGTTTTGCCTAAAAGTATCTTTCGAACCAAAGATGAGAAAAAATGGGAAAATGGAGAAGATGTTTATTGTTGTATATTATTTGGAAAAAGTGGCGACTTTTATGATGATGTTTTCAAACACATATGTAAAATACTGTGATTCTGTTTTCCCTCTTCACCCTTCCCAAAGTCACCCCCTGTTCTGTAACGTCCCTCTTCTGCTTTTTTGTGTCTCTTCATTTATTTTTCTTTAACATTTCACACATGTGAGACAAAAGAGGCAATAGTTTTCTCTCTGGTTCTGGGTTTTTTCATTTCACTCTTTAAGTGAAGTTGAGAGTAACCATGTGACAGAAATCCTTTCAAACACATCACGGTTGTTAAGCATTGTGCTGTTTTATCTTTTATACCCTCAGTCAGTAATGCCAAGGTTGGCTGGTCTGTGAGTCCTAGCTCAGCACCCTGAGTATTTACAGTGATCATGGAATGAAACACTACATCTTCAAGACTTGTTGTAAAGCCATGCTCTATTTTCAAGATATCATTGGTTGTTACTCACTTAACAAATGAGGCTTAGAAAACAAGGCTGGTAGTAAGGGGAGGGACCCAGGAATCCTAGTCAATCAAATTGCTGAAGCCAGGAGGCAGCAGAGAAACAAACACATCCATGGGGTGTTGGACATTGTTTCCATTTAGATAAGAGAGGAAAACAATCTAATTGAGAATTTGCTATTTCATAATCATCACTGCATTGTAAAAGGAGACAACACCCAGACCAAGCCTCTATCATTCTGAAAATGAATTATTGATTGAATCAATAGTAAGCTATTGTGTATTTCCTACATTATTTGTACATGTGTAGAGAAAGTGAGTGTTCATAGTCATATCTATCTTGAAGCAGAGCATCTGTGTTGACTCACACCACTTATTAGGCATATTAATATCCCATCTTGCAGAGAGGTGGGAAGCTTTGCAGGATCATGAGACCCTAATGAGGCATTCTCCAGTACCTCACAAGACCCAACGTCTCCCTGCTATTCCTATTGCCCTTGTTTAAAAGATCAGAAACTGACTGAGATGAGACTTCCTAATGGTGAAACTGTCTGTGAGTCATCCATGCTCCAATAAGCAGTCCAATAAGCACACTGGCTCATGGAGCTGTCATTGGACAGCTTTCTTTTCCTACTACTGCAGTCTCTGTCTTGGTATATAGGTGTCTCTTTATTTATAGGAAAAAATTACATAACTGTAAATGTATATTAGTATATGCATGGAAATACACATGCATTATGTAACTATATATGTGGCTAGATAGAAATATAGATGTGTATAGGTGGACATAGACACACACATACACACATAAGCGCATATACAAGCATGTATATATACAAATGCATCTCCTGATATGAGAATGATGGCATTAAACAAGTTTTATCTATGGACTTTACATTTAGTACATTGGTAATACACATTTAGTACATTAGTAATGTGACAGAAACAGCAAAATAAATTTGATTATCTTTATATAATAAAGCAAAAATTCTGTATTTTTAGTTTTCAGATATTTATATTTTCAATTATCATTAAAATGCTTTTTGTATTCAAATTACTAAATCTACTTGTAAAACTAAAATTGACTATGCTTCTCTTTTCTTGTTTGTCTTAAGCTCTGTTTTACAGGGCATTGTTTTCTCTTATCTAAACTCATTATTTCTTTTTAAATAAAAATAATTTCATAATAAAGAGATTGCAAAAGAAAAACAAAAACAAAAAGCAAACAGCTAGATTAAAACTCAGTCACTCAAACAAGCACTTGAAAGACCCAAAGTCTGTACCTTTCAATGAACTTTAAACAGTTAGAACAGCCTTTATGTAGCTGTGGAGCTTTGCTTTGGGGTTTCCACTTTCACTATCAATTATAGTTTTATACATTCATCTACAAAACACACACACACACACCACATACAATTGAAAAATCCATGATGGATTTAAAACTAGATTTAAAAACGTATTTATATCATCTTTTGTGATTCCTGTAGGCAGATTTTTCTGTCCCACCTGCCAGCTCCCAAATAAACATATAGAGACTTCTTATTAATAATAAAGGCTTGGCCGATAGCTTAAGCTTGCTTCTATCTAGTTTCTATAATTTAAATTAACCCATATCTTTTAATCTTCACTCTTTACATGGTGCAGTTATCTGTACTTTGTAAACCCATGCTGCTTGCTCTTCATCCCTCAGATCTCCTCATGGCTCTATCCTTCTTCTTCCCAGCACTTTCTCTGCCCAAACGTACCAGCTATTGGCTTTCTAGCTTTTTATTAAACAAATCAGAAGGCTCCCTGGCAAAGACACATCTGCACAGTGTATAATAAAATTATTCCATAGCAGACTTTTGTCTTTCACCTGTATTCAAATCACTAATCTGCTTGCTAACAAAACTAAAATTAGCCTTCCTTATCACCTAATATATTTTTTGTTCTTATGTTTACATGCTACAGTATATCCATGCATGCATTTGTTTACATATATACATGGACTCATCATAGGCTAGTACCTGCATTTGACAAAGAAAGCACAATTTTTTCTTTCTTTCAGAGGCTGCATGAACTTGCTTAATCTTAAACATTATAATTCTATTTATTTTGCTAAAATTTTTTGCTGAATAAAATTCCATTTTATGCACGTACCACGTTTTCATGTGTTTGTTGATAAGCAACTAATTTGTTCCATTTCCTTGCTACAGTGAATAAAGCACAGCTATAAACATGATACAAATCACTCTTCAGTGGATGAGCACAGACCCAGAGTCATGTAGAGGAGTCATATGGTAGCTCTATTTTTAATTCTTTTGAGGAACAGACAAACTGATTTCCATAGGACTATGTTAATTTGCATCCCCACATCTGGGTCTAAGGATCCTTCTTTCTGCACATCTTTTCCTATATTTGATGGTATTCTTTCTGACTTGGATGAGGTGGTATCTCAACATAGCTTTGATTTACATGTCCCTGATGCCTAGAGATGTTGAAAACTTCTATGTTTCTTTCTTTCATTATTACTTTGAGTGCCTTATAGAGTGGGATGTGATCATATTTACCCGAATTCCCCCAAATGTTCTCAAATTCACTCCCTTTGATACTACCCACCCAACTTCATGTATTAAAAAAAATTCGTCAAAACTAATTTGGTGCTGCCCACATATTCTCGGATGTGTGGCTTTGCACTTGAGAATGGTTAACTTTCCAGGGATTGCACTCTTAGAGCAAACTGTCTCTCTCTCAGTAGTTAATACTTGTCAATAGTCCCCCAATTTGGAGTGGAACTGCTTGCCCAGCACTTTTGTCCGTGCAAGGACTTTGCACATGCTCTCTGAACTGCTGTGTATTCATGTGTGCAGGTGCCCTGCTGTGCCCAAAGATGGTGTGGGAGGTCATTCAGTCAATGTGTTGCTTTCATTGGTTAATGAAAAAAGCCTGTTGGCCAGTAGCTTAGAAGAATAGGGCAAGGTGGAAATTCCAAACAGATAGAGGAGGAAAGAAGGCAATCATGAAGAAGTCATGCAGCTGCCACAGGAGACAGACGCAGGAAGACAGACGAAACCTTACCAGTATGCCACAACCATGTGGCAATACACAGATTAATATAAATGGGTTAATTTAAGATATAAGAGTTTGCAAGCAATATGCTTAAGCTATAGGCCAAACAGTATTTGTGTGATTATTTTGGGTCTGAGTGGCCAGAAACAAATGAGCAGCCTCCCCGACAACACAGAGATAATGTTTTCTTGTCTTTTAGCACCTCAGGCTCTTACATCCTTTCTGGCTTGTCTTTTACTATGTTCCCTGTTTCTTGAAAGGGGGGCGGGGTTATACTATTTGTGTTCATTTGTCTCTTGGTTGCTGTACCTTGGTTGGTGTGGGCCACTGTGTTAATCACAACCTTCTAGAATTAGAATACTTTCAGATAAAGAATCAAAGATTCAGTGCTCTGGATGCATACCAATGGGTCATTAGAGCAGGTATGGTGGCACATTTCTTTAATCACAGAACTGACTTTGAGTGGAACTCTGACTTTGAGGTCAGTCTTGTCCATAGAGCAAGCTCCATAACAGTCAGGGCTACTCAGAGAGACCCTGTCTAAGGGAGAAAAAAAAGTTATTAGGAGTCAATTTAATACACTCAATTTATTAATTCATTTCTTTCCTTTATATATGATTTTTACAGGTCTTTGTAAATTCTGGACATTGGCCCTTGTCTAAAACATAGCTTTCAAAGATTTCTCTCCCTTTCTGTGAGCTCTGTATGCTTTGTCGGTAGTGTCCTTTGCTGTGCAGAAACTTTGTAATTTCACGTAATCTAATCTCTTGATACTTGGGGCTATTTCCTGTGCCATTGATGCTTTGTTCAGAAAATTCTTGCCTTCCCTTGAAATATTTCTTATATTTTCATCTAGAAGTTTAAGTGTTTCTGGCTTTAAACTAGGGCAATTGACTCATTTTGAACTGATTTTTATAAAAGGTAAAAGATATACATCTAATTTTGCTTTTCTACACACGGATATTCAATCTTACAGAACCATTTACAGAATAGGCTATCTTTCTTACTATGTATGCTTCTTTTCCATGCTGTGTCAAAAATTAGGTAGGCTTTGGTCTAATCCCAGAGAACCTAGAGAACAATGAGGGCCCTAAGAGAAACATACATGGATCAAATCTACATGGGAAGTAGAAAAAGACACAATCTTCTGAGTAAATTTGGAGCATGGGGACCATGGCAGAGGGTAGAATGAGAAGGGAGAGGTAGGGAGGGAAGTAGAGAAAAATATATAGCTCAATAAAATCAATAAAAAAGAGAACTGAAAAAAATTAAGTGGGCATAGTTATGTTGATTAATTCCCAGTCCTCTATTATATTCTACTGATCTACCTGCCTGTTTTTATTCCCAATATTATAATATCTTTTAACACTATAGCTCTGTAATATAATTTAAGGTCTGGCATTTGCATCTTTAATTATTATTTTTTTAACTTTTGTGATTGTTTTATCAGCATGTGTTTCTGTGCACCATGTGCTTTCCTTGTGCCCACAGAGGTCAAAAGAGGGTGTTGGAGCTCCTGGAACTGGAGTTACAGACAGTTGTGACCTACCATGTAAAATAAAGTCCTGGTCCTCTGAAAGAGTAACAAGTGCTTTTGTTTGTGTCTATGTTTTTGACCCATGTGTATACAATGACTACAGAGGCCACAAGAGGACATCAGCTGTCTTGGAACAGGAAAAGGAGTGTTGTATATTGCCACATGGGTGCTGGAAACTAAACCTGGGGCCTCCACAAGAGCAACAAGTGCTAGTAACTGCTGAGTCTTCTCACCAGCCCCAATGATGAAGACTGACATTATTCTTTATTTAAAATACCCTATATAACCTACTTTATATTCTTAGACCTAATAAACACAGTTAAGTTGCAAGATAAAATATGTGTTTGTATGTACGCGTGTGTGTGTGCATGTGTAGTATTTTCTTAATTGCTAGTTGATGGCAGTAGATCCCAGTACACCATGGGTGGTAGTATTCTGTGAAACTGGTGGTATATAATCAAATAGATAAGTAAGCCAAAAGGAATAAGCCAGTAAGCCATATTCATCTGTGATTTCTTCTTACATTCCCTGCCTTCATGTTCCTGCCTTGAGCTCTTGCGCTGGGTTCCCTTGATGATAGAAGGACTATAACCTATAAGTTGAAATAAAGTCTTTTTTTTCCCAATTTGCCTTGATCATGGTGTTTAGCACAATAGCAGAAAGTGAACTAAGACACTGTGTCTTTGGAGGGTCTATCAAAATATTTAATGAACTTTCATTCTTCAATGTGTTTAAATCTCGGAATGGGTGGTTCCACTGCTAGTGGACCCACAAACTGCCAAAGCAACACAACTGTCACCCAAATTCAGAGGGCTTAGTTCTGTCATATGCAGCTTCCCCAGTTATCAGCCCAGGGTCAGTGAGCATCCATTTGCCTGGGTCAGCCCTTTCTGTTCTGTGGGTTTCGCCATCATTATCTTAGTCCCTTTGTTCATAATATCATTCCTCCCTCTCTATGACTGGATTCTAAGAATTTGGCTTAGTGCTTAGCTGTAGATCTCTGCATCTACTTCTATCAGTTATTGGATGGAGGTTCTATGATGACAATTAAGGTAGTCTGATTACAGGGGAAGGGTAGTTAAAGTACCCTCTCCATTATTGTTTAGATTCTTAGTTGGGTCATCCTTGTGTGTTCCTGGGCAGTTCCCTAAAACTATATTCATAGTCAAATTATTTGCAATAGCCAGAACCTGAAAATTACCTAGATACCCTTTAACTGAAGAATGGATAAAGAAAATGCAATACATGGATAAATAAAATGCAATACATTTACACAATGAAGTTTTTTACTCAGCAGTAAAAAACAATGACATCTTGAAATTTATAGTCAAATGGATGGAACTAAAAAAAAACAATCCTGAGTGAGGTAACCTAGACACATAAAGAGATACTCATAAATAGATATTATACAGAAAGTAAAGGATAATCAGGCTATAGTCTACAACTCCAGAGAAGACAGGAAACAAGGAGAACCCTAAGAGGATATAAATGATCCCCCACCACCACCTGAAGGGAAAGTAGATAAGATCTTAGTAAACTGGCAAAAGGCAGAAGGGGAGGCAGTAAGGGAGTGGAAGGGGAGAAGGGAAGCAAGAAGGAGAACATGAGCAGTCTGGAAGGTCATGTTGTGATGTGGGATTCCCCTCATGCTGTGGTTAACATTAATGAATAATGAAACTGCTTTGGGCATATAGCAAAGCTATAGGGAAACAAAGCTAATGGGTCAAACAGTGATTTCAATAATACAGTTTCTGTGTAATTATTTCGGTTCTGGGCAGCCAGGACAACCAGGCAACCCCCTTCAACAGTGTTGAATGAAGGACAGAGAGGGAGAATAAGGAAAGAGAAACCTTGAAAGAGGGAGGCAGCCATTATGGGTCTAGTGAGAAACCAAGTAGAAAACATTTTTAAGTGTATTTTGTAATTTTGACAACATAAACGAAACCTGATTCACAGTCAAAATATAATACTCCAGTGGAACTTTTATTGTGCACTCCTGGAGTGAGTGAGGGGAAGGTACACATTCACATTTGTACCAATATTCATTATGAGACCAAATAAGCTTACAATCTTTGATTTTTTTCAGAAAGCAATTTCCAGTTGCTTTAAATATACCTCTTTGCACTTAAGACGATTCACCTACCATTTTTTGATAATCTCCCCTGGCACAGATGAGGTTACAGGCTGATTCATTGCAGAGACTCATAAGCAGAAGTGTCCCACGTATAGGTATTACCTTATGTATAAGGTTTTAGAAAATTATAGTCGAAGCAGTGGGGAAGGAGTGTGTGAGCAAGTGGCATCTAACTAAGTGATAATTTATTTTGTTGAAAACCCCAAATCCATTAGAGATTTCCACAGTGGTTCACACTCCTAAGGAGTCTAACTTCTGTTGCTAAAAGAAACAAGGTTATTTACATATTTGGCAGTCAATTGTTGGAAGGGCATTGTCAGTCAATCAGCACTCTGTAGAACCTGTTAGCAAAGCTTGAGGCTGGTTAGCCACGCTTCTGCCTGAAAAAAATCCCACAGGTGAGTAGCCAGAGCAATTAGATAAATTCGGATTGAGCTAGGATTGACACTTTTGGATATTTGGAAACATGCCTAAATGCCTGTCAAAGTGCATCAGTGAACTCTGTAGTTACAGATAGCAATGTTGCTGCTGGCGATACTTCCCATGGTTAAGAATGGACACTAAAGGTTCAGTCATCTCTCACTAGGGCTTGCCAGGGGAAAGGTTATTGAAGGAGATGACAGAGTGATGTTCAGAAGCCCACTATTCAACTGCAGAACACACATTCCCTGCATTGACTTTACAGTGTGCATCTCTTATGTTTATTAAAGTTAGACCAACAGCTGGCCTATCTACAGTTCCTCCATAAGTGATAAGGACACTAGACAGAGATGTGGAATATTTTAAAACCAAGTTGATCTAAATGGCATAAGACATTCTACCACCACCAACAAAACTGTATGAATCTTAAAGTATATACAGAATACTAACCAGGATATATCCTACTTTGTTTTGTAATCAAAACTGAATATATTTATAAGCATTACAAACATATGCCTGGTATTTTCAGATCTTAATCAAATTGAAGTTAAAAATCATGTGAAACATACTTGAATATTTTAAAATATACTTTAAGTTTTAAAATATACTTTAAACAAATCGCTAATTTTTCACAATACAAAATTTAAAACATATTGGATGGTGTGAAATATCAAAATGTTTTACTTGCATTAAAAAGCATGGAGAAATGAATGGTATCAAGTGCTTTTTATTTGGAAAAAATAGCAAATCAAAATGTATTCTAACATCTTAAGAATTTAAAATATAGAGAATAGCAGGCAGAAAGCCACAGAAATAAAAGATTATACAAAGGACATTTTCATAAAACGGGAAAGAGTCAATGAATAAATAAGTTATTAAGAAAATATTTTGGTATTGAGAAAATATCAGTAAAATTGTTAAATACATAACCATGCTTAAGAAAATAGCACTGCGCACGGTGGCGCACACCTTTAATCCAGGCATACAGGAGGCAGAGGCAGTCAAATCTCTGTGAATTGAAGGCCAGCCTGGTCTACAAAGCAAGTTCTAGAACAGCCAGGACTGCTATACAGAGGAATCCTGTCTCAAAAAACAAAAATAAAACAAAAACAAAATAAAAAACCATGCAAACAAGCAAAAGAAAATAGTATACAAATTAGTAATATCAGGGGAAAAAAGGAGTATATTGAGCATACATCCAAAACTGTAAAACAACAACTGAATGATAAGTATAGTTTAAGCCCATACACTTTAAAAAAATAATGAAGTCTCAAAAGAGACATTGAAAGGCACAAGTTAAAAGCACACTGAAAAGGAATTGTTCTTTGAAAAGAAACTGCATGAATGGAAATGTCATATATTTTTATTCCTACAATAGAATTATGATACAGTACAATTAATATTTAAAGAGTATGGTAAAGTGAGGGACATAATTCATGTTGACCTGATTTTTTTGTTTCTATGAAATTCAGATTACTTATTGAAAATAAATCCTTTTGTTATTGTAGTACACTGAATTTAGGAATTTTTCTTTGCGAAGGCTTTTAAAAAAACAAGGTCAACTTTTATCCATGCTGAATATACTATGCAGACAATGAAAGGCATGTCACATGTTGGGAGAAAATAATTGCATAGTATCTAATAAAAAACACATAAGGAGGATTCTTATGTGTCAGTATCATGAATTATCGTTTGAGCAGAAATTTAAGTAGACTGTTTGCAAAATAAGATAAATACGTATCTTCCAGCAACGGAAATAGTGATATGCAAAAAGAACAGCAGGCACTTCCAAAACATGAGATGACATTGATGATTCACCGTCACTTTGTCAAGTGAAAAGCAAAGAGCAGATGCACATACGCCCTGGACCTGAAGGAACAGATGTGCAGCTTCCATTCCCTCATACACCAGAAAAACACAGACTATGGAGGCTTGGACACCAATGCCTCCCAGTTTTCCTCCCACAAATAACACTGCATGGATCCTGCTCAATCCAGAAGGATCTGAAAAGATCACCTTTCAACTCAGTATAGCTATGTCAGCAGTTTACTCCATAAGCATCTTTCTATTTCTTATTTTCTTTTATTTAGTGTCCATTCTTGCAGGTATGTCTCATGGTAGTTTTGTTTCTATTTGTATATTGCTCCGTTAAGTTTTAGATTTGCTATGCATGTTCCCTTGCCTTGTCTAATACAAGGCCTCTTTACTACTTTTTTCACCCATATCTCACAAGTTTTCTCTCTTATTCCTACATCTGTTGCTTGTTCTCTCATTCATATTCCCATCGTCTTTGTACCTTGTAATTATGATAACTGTTCACAACAGTTATTAAAATAAACTTAAAAATAACTTTAAAGTTATTAAAGATAACTTTAATGCTCTAAGTCTGTAGACCCTAGTAATACCCCAACTTACTTTACCACTATTTTATTTTTAAAAATTAGTCTAGTAATTATCTCTGTCTTTAGTCATATTACTTCCCTATCAATCCTAATCTTACTTAACTGAAATTCCAATATACGTGATGTCCTTTGGCTGCTTATCCTTTAACAGTTATTGAAGTCAAAATGGTCTCTGCTATTAACTAAATTGTACAACACTAGTATATTGGTAACATCCAGCACCCGTGGTTGTCCTCACAGCTATTATTCTATTCAGGGAATAACACGCTGTCTACATCAGTCATCTTGGAACATTATGACTCAAAACTCCACAACACTGTATAATTTTGATATGGAAGCATTTTCATTACAGTGCATAATCTCCGCTCTGCTTGACTACCCAACAATTTCAACATTTTCCCTCTTTGGGAGAATGTAACAAATCTCAACAGCTCATGGACTTAGCTGCTCCATGGAGATGGGTTGCATCTTAATTCTCCTGGACCTGCAATAGACCTTGCTAAAGGGATAGATACATTTGAACTATGTTAAGCTACTAATCTCATTTTTAAAACATGTGTGTTTGGGAGTCAGAGAGATGTCTCAGCAGTTGAGAGCACTTAACTGCTCTTTTAGATGACCTGGTTTTTGTTACCAGAATCCATACCATACAGTTCATAACTTCCTATAACTCCAGTACCAGGAGATCAGCACTCTCAAGTCTCTAAGCATCTGCATGTACATTGGGCACATCAACTCTTTCAGGCAACACTAGATAAGTAGGTAGGTAGGTAGGTAGGTAGATAGATAGATAGATAGATAGATAGATAGATAGATAGACAGACAGACAGACAGACAGACAGACAGGCAGACATGGATGGATGGATGGATGGATGGATGGATGGATGGATGGATGGATGGATGGGCAAACAGACAGATGAACAGACAGAAGACAGATCTAATTGTGACTCTGCTTGGCTTTGTCATTGTTGGTTTTACTTTTTACTTAATTCAGTCTAGTGTGGTGTGATGTCATACAGATAGTCATTAGTAGTATGCAGATGTCTGACCTCTAGGATATTAGAAAGCCACAAGAAGAAACACTAGAGGAAGTCATCAATCCCTTCTAGTATGGCACCATAGTTTATTAAATTGGCAATAAATACAGTGATCAAGAGTGGTCAGTTTTAAGAATTAATCAAAGGCTGCTATCTTGTATGTTTGTGGAGACTTCAAGGAAGCTGACCAACATAGTCATATCTATGGCTAAGATAACCCTTAGTTTAAAGGTAAGATAAATTATATGGAAATTTATAGTAATGAGATGTAAATTGGAGATTAGCGCTTTGGTGCTTGATTTTAAAACAACTGGAAGAACCTGGTTGAGGGAAAGAGACTAGTTACTCAAATCTACTAGTCACAATATTTGCCATCAAGGAAAGTGAGACAATAACCATCTTACTCCATACGCTCTATTTTCTGGAATTCTACAAACATGCATCCTTTATTCAGATTCCAATACCATGGAATTGAATATGTCTACAGGCCCCTCTTGTTTGCTAGATTTCATGGCCATTTAATCAATTTGCTATAATAAAGACATAATTTCTCTAGATAAGTCATACTATACCTTATATGTTCATTTCACCACTCCAGTTCTTACAGATTTAACAACACATTAGTTTATTCATTCAGCAAATATTCAATACCAACCATGAACAAAGCATAGTTTCAGGTAATTGATACTACAATGAAGTAAGGTGGGGACTCTAATCATGGAACTTATTTTCTAAGGAGGGAGGGAGATTACAGGCATGTCATGAAAAGTCAACACAAACAGTCCTGTGAGACATTTCCATAATTAATTCTTCACATTTTATTCACAATGGGTACTATATGCTCTGCTACATTTATTTAAAGAAAACTAAAAGATTTATAGGGATTAGGAATCTTATCAAATTTAAGGAAGCTATAGATATTATTATTGAACTCTAAAACTTGACATTAACATTTATTCAAAAAGCAATATATATGCATATATGGATATACTGAACAATGGATTTATCTTTTATTCCAAATATATGGTGAGCCAAGAAACATGCTATAAATAGAGTAACAGTTATCACATTGCACCAATTTAAATTCAAAACACTTACAGAAGCACTTTCACAGCTTTAAAGCTGTGCTTGGAGATGAAACACCTAAGGAAAAAAATGCTTCACAGTGTAGCGATACTGTGTCTTACTCTTTAGTTTGACTGCTCTATAGATAGACTTTAAAAGTGTTTGCAAATAGAAAAGTTGCTATGCCATGCTGACTTATCCAGGAAACAAGATTTATTATAAGCAAGCATTACTTTAGTTCAGGAATGTTACAGGTGTCGATAAATCAGATCTCTAAAGTATCTGCTAAAGTCACAGGTTACTATTAATCGTAGGTCAGATGAAAATACTTCATCTTCAACTACAGGGCAAACAATAGAGAACGGACCACTGTGCATCCCAGAGGACCACTTGACTCCCTCAGAATTCCTATTCCCTTCTCTAAATATCATTCATGGTTTAGCATCCAGCATCCTTGAAGCAAGCAAGATTATTGAGAAACTGGTGAACTGCTGTACGTAGGTTACAAAGCAGAAGAGAGAAAGGAAGATTTTATTCCTCCTTTCTGTATGAAGGGGAAACACACAAGACTGATTTCTCAGGTCTCTCCAAGAATGCTGAAACATCCTAAAATATTTCTCCTCCCTTTTTAGTTCTCTCCCAAAGTAAAGGCAAATGGTGTGCTTTCTTGGTGTTAGACCACACGTTGTTTTTCTATTTTTAAGTGACAGAACAAATTAACATGTGACAACTCGGGATATTACACATAAAAAGAAAAGCATTATCTTGTCAAGAGTTTAGAGGACACCTAGCAGACCAAAAGTGCCTCCCAAATTGGATCTCAAGTGGAATAATTGAATGAATGATACAAAATCTGAAAAGAATCAGTTGTATATAAAGAATACTCTATCCCATGAATCAGTGTTTTCTATGAATGTTTAGCACCAAATAATATATTTTGTGAACCATATACTTCTTGTTCCAACTAATCAACTCAATTTTTGTATAAATGACCCACAGACAATACCTAAATTAGTATTTACAGCTATGTTTCAATAAGCATTATTTATAGACACCAAACTGTGTTATTTTCATCTATAATCTTATTTTTTCAAATTTCATATTAATTTCATGTATAATAATTTTTATTTTTCCAAATATTAAGTTTTCTTGATTTTATTAGTTCTTTGAGAATTTAATGCAATGTTTTTTAGATTCTATTCATCTTTCCTCTCATTCCTCCAGATCCAGCTGCCTTGTCCTACCTACCCAAGTTTGTGTCTTTTTTCCCTGAAGAACAGTCTGTGCTGCCCACTCATCTACACTCAGGTGTGTGGCCATCCCACCAGGAAAGGCCAACACCATTAAAACAAACTGATTCTTAACTCCCCAAGCAGGTACTTTCAGCCCACAATTCCTTAGCTATGGGCTGGGAATACATCTACAACTCCCCTCTTCATGCTCAAATATTTCTGGCCTGAGTCTACACAAGTTTTATGTATGCTATCTCAACTGCTATGAATTTATACATGTAACTTCCCTACAGTTTTGTGCATGCTATCTCAACTGCTATGAATGCATATGTGCAACTGTCCTGCTGTGTACTGAATTGACTGTTTCGTTATCTGCTACCTGTGGCTCTCACAATCTGCCTACACCCTATCCTACAATGATCCCTGAGCTTTGGGAATGTTATAAAGACATGCTGTGTAGGCCTGAGCAGTCTAGTCTCTTACTCTCTGAATTTTGACTAATTGTGGGTCTTGGTGTTAACTGTCATGTTCCATTAAAAGAAACTTCTCTGATGAGACTTGAGAGTTTGCTGCCACGTAGGTATAACAGTACATCAGAATGAGTCCATGTAAAGATATGTCCATTGACCAGAGCAATAGTAATAATTTGTCCCCTGAGGTCTATGTCCTGAATAGCCACAGGTTCTTGGCCCTGATAACGGAATCAAATATGGTTTCCATCTTGTGGATTGGACCTTAAGTTCATTCAGAAAGAGGTTGATTATTGGTGGGCAGGTCTGCCTGGCTAGTCGTTGTTTTAGGTTTCAGAGTTAACAGTTGGACAGGAATACTATTTCCTTTTCATTAGTATTATGCAAAGCATGTTCCAGAACAATGGAAACTAGCCAATGGAGATGAAGGTTCCAGGTCAATACAAGCTTGTTTTCTTCATGTTCTGTGACTCAGGTATATGGTGTCATCAGCAGCACAGTATTACTGCTGAGGTTTGCAGAGTAATGAACAGAATTGTCATAGCCGGCTAGTATTTGAAGGTCTGTGGGACCTCACCAGCCAGAAATTTCAAAAGAGGCAACACTTTCATGGAACTGGGCATACTGTTGTTATACTGAAGTATCTAGTAATGATATCGTCTCCTCATTACAGGATAACTCCATCTACACTCCTTATCTGTGTGTGTGGATATATTTTAGAAAGCTTCTACAGTAGTACATTTGCAATATAACTTTCTCACATTTGTTTATTATGTTACTTATCCCTCTAACTCCTCATCAACCCTAACCTCCCATCCCCACTTCATTACATCCTTCCTATATCATTATTCCCCACTTAACCCTTTATACCACTCTCTTCCCTTGAATATTCTCATAAGGCTCCTAATATCCTGACTTCTATAGGTATTCCAAATAGAACATACATATCTAAAGATTCAAGGATAGTATCTATATATCAGAGAAAATGTGTGACATTTGTCTTTCTGGGTCTGTGATAATCCACTCAAAATTATTATTTCCAGATCCATTTACCTGAAAATTTCATATTTTTGATTCTTAATAGCTGAGTAAGATTCCGTAAAGTAAATGTACCACATTTTTATTATCTGGCCATCAACTGGTATATATCTAGGCTATTTTAATTTTTGGGCTAGTATGAATAGAGCAGCAATGAACTTGGATGTGTAGGTCTCTCTATAGCATGATATAGAGTCCTTTGGATAGTTCCCGAAGAGCTATATAAGAGGATTATATGGTAGATCTATTTCTACCTTTTTGAGTAAACGCCACAGTGATTTCTATACCAGCTGCACCAGTTTACACCCGCACCAGCAATGAATAAGTGTTCTTCTCTCTCCGTATCCACACCAGCATTTGTTATCATTTATTCCTTGGATATTAACTCTTCTGAGTGGGATAAAATGAAAACAATCAAAAACCTTCCTTGGTTGGCAGGGCCCGTAAAAGTATGTCGAGGACTATTCAGTCCAGAAGCCATTAGTGTGCCAACTGCTATGCTGTTCTAAAGTGTTTTGAGAAGTTCTTGAGATGAAGCTTAGTAAAAATAGAGCATTACAAAACAAAGCAACACACAACTTAATAAAAAGCTATAGGAAAATATATTTTTGTTTCATATCATCTCAGATATTGCATTTATTAATAGATTAAGTGCAGTACACATTCTTCAGCAGCTCATATTTTAAAATTTTTATTTATATTTTGTGTATGAAAGTTTTGTCTGAAAGAATGTTTGTATCACATGCATATCTGCTGTTTGGGCAGAAGAGGGTATTGGATCCACTAGAACTGAAGTTAGAGATGGTTGTGAGTCACCATGAGGGTGTTGGGAATTGAACCCAGGTCCGTCCTCAGAAAGAGAAGCCAGCATTCTTAACCACAGACCTATGTCTTCAGCCCTAGCAGTACATATTATTAAGGTCCAGTGTGATCATTCAATGCATGCTGTAGATAATAATCAAATAGGGCATTTGACATTGGAGTCGCCTTAAACATTACTTTGTATTCAAAATCTTCAAATGTTTCTGTTTTGTTCTTTACAGATTATATGGTGTATTAAATCATGGATTGCAGCCATCCTTATGTGCTACAGAACCTTATAACAATTTTCTCTTTATCTACTTGTACTTTAATAGCTGTTGTTCTATTGTCTCCCTTCTCAGCCAGTATTGATTCTACCTTTTGTTTCCATAAGTCAACTATTTCCACTTTCACATATGAATAAGTACATTTGCCGTGTGTGTGTGTGTGTGTGTGTGTGTGTGTGTGTGTGTGTGGCATGTTCAGTGAAATTTCTCATCACATCAGGGTTCTAGCGCCAAAATGGGAGCACTGCACATCACCAATTTATTAACAACTGGAGAGCTCAAACTGAGAATCAGGGGGTGACTGCGGTGATAAAGTCTCCAAGTGGCAAAGTGTGCATGAGAGAAGATGGATACTGTATAAATATATTTACTGTAATTTGGTATGTAATTATATCTTCATAACTTGGACTGGTCTTCAATTCCTACATATTCACACAGCTTTACTCATTTTGGATTTTCGGATTTTCTATCTCCAAACAATTATTTCTTCAAGGAACCACCTTACTGCAGGAGGAGAGTTTTGTTTTCAGGAGGGAAGCCTGTCAAGCCATGCCTTCCCTCAGGCCTGAACTCCTGAGCTTCGCGTTGCTCTACACACAGAATCCACCCAGAGAAGGCAAATGACCAAGCGGTGAGGGTCCCAGTGAGACATCTAAATGAACATCTTATAGAGGACTATGCCAGCAGGTCAGACCGTCTGTGAAGAGGGAGAAGTATTGGCAGTGGCTTCAGTGTATGCAATCAGTTACAACAAAATCAGCAATGAAGGGATCTCATCTTCAATAAACAGTAGTTGTCCTGCTGAAAGGCTCAGAACTACCTGAAGGTTGACTTACTTTCCTCGGTCACTGTATTATTTTCATGTGTGGTATGTAACTAGAAGTGAATTGAGTGGCTTTTGAAATGTTTTTATGTTTCCTTAAAAAACAATCATTGCATTACTTCAGGATCAAATGAGTCTTGAGGTATAAATTAGATCTAAGTTGAGATGCTGAAACTGACTTTTTATTGATTTTATTGAGCTATACATTTTTCTCTGCTCCCCTCCCTGCCTCTCCTGTCCCCTTCAGCCCTTCTCCATGGTTCCCATGCTCCCAATTTACTCAGAAGATGGAGCTAGAAAACATCATATTGAGTGAGGTAACCCAGACCCCAAAAGACAATTATCATATTACTCCCTTATAAGTGGTTTTAAAACATAAAGCAAAGAAAACCAGCCTACAAATCACAATCCCAGAGAACATAGACAACAATGAGGACCCTAAGAGAGACATACATGGATCTAATCTACATGGGAAGTAGTAAAAGATGAAACTGACTCGTAATAGAACTTTACTTTTAGATTTCTTTCATCCAGTTCATGATCCACGAGGCATTGTGGATTGTTTTTTTGAAGATTCCTGATTTTATTTTACCCTTAGGTATTGGTTTCTCCCAACCAGATACAGAAATTACACTCTGTCAGATTCTTTCAGAATAAAATTCTGCACAGCCTCCTTACAAAGTTAGGAGAAATTTTAAATAAAACCAATTAAATTCCATTAACCCTTTCCAAAAATAATTAAGAATGTTTTCAGTGTTGCTTATTGTCTACTACTGTGTTGTTCATGTAATTTGATTTTCATAGCTTTGGGAAATTTTCCATTATAAAAATGAAGTTTATTCTAATTTCAAACATTTGATTTTGGAAGAAAGCAAACCAGTATATTCTTTCTGTATGCCACTTAGAAATCATTCTACAAAAAGTATGAACTTCAAGATGGATAAGTATAAAAAGAGGAAGAGAAGTGACCAAGAGGAGAGAGAGCCTGATGCTAACAGGAAACAGCTTAGTCTCCCAGTCTCAGTGATCCAACTGTAAAGATTTCTAAAGAAAACAGTAGAATTCCGGATGGAGGAGCAGCCCCCAACTGTGCACAGCCATGGGAAATTAAAAGATAGGGCGACATGCATAATTTAGCCTGGCTGACAAATTAGCATTCATTCCTGTCTATGAATACACTGCTTTGGCCAGACAACAATTAAAGTGCCAGCTAAGCTTTTAATTCAAAGGGCACTATAAAGATCAGAAGAAAAAAAAAATAACTGTTCCTAAAGTCTTTTATTTAGAGTTCTAAAAACATCTTGAATTAAGTAGAAAGAACAGCTCATTTACTTTCAACTACGTTTTCTACTTGTTTCTCATAGATGAAGGGAAATGCAACGCAGAGACTGCTGGGGACAATTTTTCAGATCTGTGAATTATTACAGTCCACAGATCATGACCATTACTTGATCCAAATTTCAATAACATTAGGAATGATGGTTGCAGTTCAGCATGACCAGTGTCAAGTGTCATTGAACTTAGGTTATTTATTCTTAAAATGCTACACAGAACTTAGTAATTCTTAATATAAAAATTAAAATTTAATAAGTGGCTCATGTTATGCAAGAGCACATCTGGAGACTCAGACATATGTTAATTTGTTCCCTGATCTCAAGCAGCTTCCTCAGGAATGTAAGAACTTAATTTACTATAGATTATTTGACTTCTTTCCAGGCTTTATTTTCTCAACCTGGGGAGGTCAGTTCTCAAATGGCTGAACAAGAGTAATCATTTAGAGAATCATTATTTTTCAAATGAGAAATTTCTGAGGTTATATTTTTATCCCAAATATAGGAATGTGTGCGTAGGGGAGGGGTATATATTTTCCAAAACCCAAGGATTTCTTGAAAGTATTTAAAGAGAGAAAATAAAGGCAAGGTGGGTTTATTTATTAAAGTTTCTTGAGCAAAGTCCAGTTCCCTCTTTCCTAATAAGTTCTCAATCATTTAAAGGTAGGTGGCACATATATACATGTATGAACATGTACAGTTATATAAACAGATGCACATGTGTGTTAATATCTGTTTATTTCCAACACTGTAGGCAACCAAAGAACCTTTCTACACTCACAGAGATCATGGAGGGGTCATCCGTTCTCATGTACCCTACAACAAAATAATATGTATAATATAGACTATATAATGAACTCAGCTGCGATGCGGACAGGTCAGAATTACACTTGCTGAAGGGGCACTAAATATGATTAATTCTAACATAAACATAGAATATTCATGGCTCTAAGCGTAACCAGATGACAACCAAACATGAAACGATTCAGCCCAGCCTTCTGAGAGTGTTTTATAGCCTCGCAGTGACTTCCCACTTGCCAGCATGCATGCTAGTTGACAGCATATACATTGAAAGAAAAGGCATTTTTCCCCATGGAGTAAAAATTTTAATGATTACATAGAACATTTCTATTTGTTTTAAAGAAAAAAATGCTTTATTTGAACAATCCAACAAAGGAACATGTTAACCACCAAAGAACAATGCTTAGGGGGAAATGGAAAGAGTTTGTGCACTGGATCATGAGTTTTCCTTTCAAAAGTCTAATTTAATTTTAGGGAGAAATTGGTGATTTTGGCCACCTTCCAAGACACTCTTTATTCCTTCTCTCTCATCTCCAAATCTCTCAGAGCTCTGTGCAGAATAACTGGCAGGGGGAGTTTGTTTACTGGTGGGATATAAAAGGGCTTTAAAATCTCCATTTTAATCCTCTCAATATGTATGTGATGAGAAAGAATGGATCAGAGACTGCTGTGTGGCAAGGTATTTCCATGAGAGATGCAGAGGGAGAGGGTGAGCCCAGTTCCCTATGTATCTCCATGAGGGATGCAGAGGTAGAGGGTGATCCCAGTACTTTGTGCATCTCCATGAGGGATGCAGAGGTGGAGGGTGAACCCAGTTCCCTGTGTGAGATACTTGCACTCTAGGATGGAATCATCCAGGCACTGACCACACCAGTGTGGACTGTAGTACAGTTCCCAAAGAACACAAACCGCTGAGCCTTTCAGCTCCAGGACCACATAAGCCTCAGAGAGATGAGGCCTAGGTCAACAGTACTAGCTGTACAGTCTTATTTTGAACTACCTAGGAACCATCCTAAACCACTTCTTGTGTCCTTAAGTACTGAATGGGCACTGAAATGCTTTACCCAACAACCACTTCTCAGGCCAGCAGCAGCTTGCAGAGTAAGCTGGGTATACTTTTCAGCTTTCTCTAAGAGTTATAACGCAGTTCATGTCAGCTCTCCTTTTAAAATGAGGAAAACTCTGTGGTGAAGATGTTTGTATTAGAAATATTTATACACACACATGCACACACACAAAGTTTATTTGCACTCACCATTTTGAGGTTACAGTGCATGATTCATCATGGCAGGAACATGAGGAGTCTGCTCACATTGTATTTGTAGTCAGGAAGCAGAAAGAGATGAATGCTGATTGATGCTATGATACTCTGTTTCCTTCCTTCTTTTTTTTCTTCCTTCTCCCTCTCCTTCTCTCTTTCTCCCTTTCCTCCTCCCTCTCCTCCTCCTCATTTTCCTCTCTCTGTCTATCTCTGTCTCTCTCTCTCGCTCATTCATATCAGGACAGACATACCCAGAGATTTATTTCAAAAGTGGTTCTGAATCATGTCAAATTGAAAATCAAGATTAATCATAATATATATGGAAGTCATTTTACATAATTTAATTTTTAATAAATAAACACTAACTTTTAGATATGTGACTTTTGCATAAACGTCTTATGTTAGATAAGCTTCCTGTTAATTACTTTCTTGTCCCCCATCTATATTGGTATGCAGCCTGGTGTCTTGTTGGAAATGTTCTGTTCTTCTTTAGGTAATGTATTGTTTAGACTTCATAAGTATCACTTCCCTGTCACATACAGAGGACAATATCTCAGAGCAGACTTTCTGATCCTCTAGTTCTAGGCCAAGGCCAATGGTTCTCTGCATTTGGAACAGTTCTGGATTTCTGTGATGGTTTCTGCCACACTGACCTGTGGGTATAAGAGTGAGTATTAAGAATGCAGTTGGGGATCAGAATGGCTTAGGAATGTGACAGCGTTATATTCTCCTCTAGGGTCCATGACATCACCAGCCATGGATTTATAACAGTAAGCATGAATTCCTCTCTCTTTCCCTTGGCCCCTTTTATCATTCTTGGATCTGAGGTCACTCTAACTTCTATACCTATATCTAATGATTCAGAGCTAGGAATTATAAATGAGAGACAAAAATGTGATATTGGTTTTTCTGGGTCTGTATATATTTATATATAAATAATATAATGAGAATATAAATAAAAATGAACATATTTTATGTGAATATATTATTCATATTTATATAAATAAATATGTATACATATATAGAATATATGAATATACATTTCCAGTCATTTACCTACAAAGTTTGTGATTTCAGTTTTCTTTACAGATTAATAAAATTCCATTGCATACACGTATCACACTTTCATAGTCATTTCATCAACTGAAGGACATTTAGATTGTTTTCATTTCCTAGATATTGTGAATAAAGCAGCAATGAACATGGCTAAGCGAGCAGCTGTGAAGTGGGACGTCTAATCTGGTGGGCATATGTCAAGGAGTGGGACAGCTTAGTTATATGGCAGATTTATTTTTAGTCTTTTGAGAATTATTCACACCAGTCTCCAGACTGGTTACATTACACACCAATTTTCATTTTCATAAACAGTGGATGTGATTCCCCCTTTTTTTTTCAATCCTTGCCAGCATTTGTTGTTAGTTATTTTCTTGATAGTAGCCATTCTGGCTGAGGAGAGATAAAATCTTTAGTAGTTTAATTTGCATTTTCCAACTAGATAGGACTGTTGAACTCTTCTTAACATATTGTTTTTAGAATTTTTGAGAACTTTATTCAAATCTGTAGAATATTTTTAATTAGCTTATTTGTTTTCTTGGTTTTTTTTTTAATTCTTTCCCTATTCTAGACAGTACTCCTCAGTCAAGTGTTTAACAGGATATATTCTCTCCCCCTTTGTGGACTTCCTCATTTCTTTTGCAGTAAACAACATTGTAGTTTTCTGAGGTATCATTTGTCAGATGTTAGCCTTATTTTCTGGGCAAAAGAGTTCTATTTATAAAGTCCTTTCCCACACTTACATATCTTGTAGGGAGTAGAGAAGGAACACTGGATAAGGCGATACTAGGACAGGTTGGCTTTAACTGGGTAGGGGGGTGAATGGACAATATAGAGGTAGAGGAATGAAGGAGGAATAAGTAACTCTGTGAATGTCCGGCAAAGCTATAGGGAGTCTTACTATTTTTGATATATACATATATAGCATATATACATATATTATATATACATATAATATGCAACATTATATGCATACAATGTATACATATAATGTATATACTCGTAATGAAATTGGGGTTATAATGCTTCACCTAAGAGCTGTAGTCTAATATATATATTGAAGTTGGGCTTACAGTGCTCCACCTAAGAGCTGTAGTCTACCTAAAAAATTTCCAGTGCAAGGCATAGGCAATCTATCTTTGAGCTATTGATCAGGGCAGTCCAAGGGATTCCCAAACAATTCAGACTATTGCCATTGTTAGTGGTTGCCTCGGGTCTTGAAGGTAAGTTTCTATTGTTGAAGACACAACATACTTTAGACACAGAACTTGATCCTCCTCCTCTTTGAGGACCAGTTCTTACAGGCAGATCTTCCTACCTCAATGAGCTGAATATGGACCATCCCTCACCTACATGCACAAAAGTTTCTCTCGTCAGTATCTAGATCCTGTTGAGAAGATGATCGATACTAAAAATCACATGAGTGTGAGACTTACTTTCCAAAAGCACTGTGCTCCCTGGCAGTAGCCTTCATCCAACTCGTTTTTTAATGGCGCCTGATCCATTTTCTGACCACAAGGAAAATTCCTATCTAGTAACTCCCACACATTTCCCAGAGTGCAACCCTTTTCTCCCATCTCTTGCATATTGCATCAGGCTCAGATTTCAGGATCTGTCAATTCACAACGCCTTGTGCTGCTGCTGCTCCTCAATCTCTTGACCCTCTCTTTATTTGGCCCATAGTTCAGGAAAGCTAGAGCCTTATATAA
This sequence comes from Myodes glareolus, assembly GCF_982192425.1. NCBI lineage: Eukaryota > Metazoa > Chordata > Mammalia > Rodentia > Cricetidae > Myodes > Myodes glareolus. The sequence continues at coordinate 91,844,739 of NC_142026.1, read as the reverse complement.
TACACAGTACCCTTTCTCTGGGCTGGGAAAACCACAGAACCAAGAATAAAATAATATTACCTAAATCCATGACCCAAGTCAAGGATATCTTCAAATATGCACCCAACTAACTCCATTTGACTCATTCCTTGAAGTCTGGAATAAAGTATAGTCACATCGTTGTATTGGAAATGAGGGAATTTTTGATATCTGTCTGATATTCCCAGACTCAATTTTATCGATGCTCTAATAATTAATGACTAAAGGAATACACACATATACACACACGATGTTTTAAGATAGAAAGATTTTGGTCCACGTTAACAATGGTATTCTTCTAATTGTTGCCTTTGCTGGATTGTTAATTGAGTACACAATAGACAAATTACTTAGGCAAGAAAAAGTGAAGATGGCTGAGTTTGGGAATAAAGGAAAAAGGTTAAAAAAATTGAATAACTTCCATCAGTATATGTGCATCACCTGAATACAGGTACCCATTGAAGAGGGCTTTGGAGCAGGAATTACAAAATATACTGTGATCTAAATCCACATTTCTGCAAGAGCAGTAAGAACTCCTTACCTCCGTGCCATCTCTCTAGTTCCAGCATTCTGCTCTTGAGCTAGTAACTAGTCCTTTCTCCTGACATCTTACTTTACTTTGGAGAAATTCTATTTGCTATGCAAAATAATAATTGCTATTTATTGATCACCCCTCGTGAAAGCTTTGCTTTTCGTGTTTTCAATGCATTACCATTAAATACTCCCAAATGTTCCTGCCAGAAGATTTTCCAACTGCATAAATATAAAGCATGGCATGTGTATCCCAGAATTTTGAGGGGCAGGCAGTCTCTTACCTAAGAATTCCAGAAAGCTACAAACACAAGAAGATGTTTTGTAGCCACTTAAAATATGGTGGCTTGTCCTTTGCATGCAGGATACCCAGTGGTAGGCCTATATAGATGGTTTCTTGTCTTCTGTAATATTTTTAAATTCCTGCTGTCAAATGTCATTTGTTTCTCTATATGCAAAAAGAAGAAATGTAGGAAAAGAGGTACCAGAAGCGCTGGCCAGAACTGTGTCATTGGACACTTACAGCTGCAGAACAGCTGGGGATTTGATATTTGTTCTTATTTTCAGGGGAGGAAAAGAAGCAGTGAAACAGAAAGTGGGAAATACCAGCAATGCATATTTTGACTGAACGGTTCTACCATCCACCTCTGTGCTGGCTGGTCGAATTGAACATCAGCCACCGAGAAAAATTCTTTTGGGAGTATAACCTAGAAAGCTTTCATGAATACCTTCTCCTTAGGATGGCTAGTCTGAAGCCCCTCTGGCCCTAACTGCCATCAGTCAAAAACGTCTGCAAATGTTGAAAGGACTCTTAAAAGAACTCTACACTGTATGCTGAAAAGAATCAATAAAAAGCATTTATCTGTAAAAACCAAGAAATCTTTGGTTTGGGATACACTGAGTTGCCACGGCACACTCAGCCTGTCTGTTGTGTGTCTATTTAACAAAGCGTATACCTGCTGGCACCAAGACCACAGATCTGTCTTCATGAGGACATCACTTTCCTTAGATGGCATGTTACTACTTTTAGCTCAGAATTGCTTTGCCTTGAGGGAAAGAACAGAAAGCAGAACGACCTGGCAGGCTGCAAACAACCCAGGGTGAAGATATGGTGTTTGCTGTGTGACCTTGAGCAAGAGGTTTAGTGCTTCTGAACCTGTTGTTCTCATCCAAGAGGAGGCCCTGCATAAATGTACCAGAAGGAAGCAATGGACATCAAACAAAAGTATTATCTGTAGGAATATTTTCCTTGTTGACAAACAAGGAGAAATTTATATTACTAGAATTATTTACTTCAATAAAGATATGTATACTTCTAATATTGGAAATAGATTTAACAGTAAGTTATTTGGTTATAAGCACAACTAAAAAATCGTATAATTTTACCTGTTTTAATTTATACTCCTAGGCTGAATACTTCCAACAAGTTCTATTCTCATGAGAATTTTATTTGAGGTTATTGAAGAGAAAGTGTATGGAATTCAAAACCTAACACATCTCATCCCCTGGTGTCTGAGCTCCCCATGAACCACCACCTGGCTAAAGAAGGCCCAGTCTAATGTCACTGTAACACCTGATGTAAAAACGGCTCTGGTGACTCACATAGCAGCTCAGTCACCATTTCCTTGCCTATTAAATGGAAATAACCATATCTGTTATAAATTTATTTATCGGCATGCATGAGTACTGTCTAAAGAACAAATTTATCTGCACCCCATTTTATTATCTAGGTCATAGTCTAAGGCATGGGCAGGGTTTGTATTAATATTAAGCAAGCTTTAATATTCACATTTGACAATTGTCTCAGACATATTCAGCAGTGGCATGTAGTTTAATCCTCTCAGAACCAGAGATTCTCGTGTTAAACTTCTTTTCCCATTAGCTGTTTTAAAATTACCATGCATATAAAAGAAAATCGAACAATTTCTTCAATCTCCCAACCCCATGAATGTTGTTGGTATTCAGTTTAGATGATTAAGTGGTTAGAATGCTCAGAGTAAATTAATATTTTTGCAATCCCCACCTCTGGACATTTTGAAAAATAATGATATCCAAAGAGATTGAGTGCTAAAGCAGTAATTTAGACCTGTCTTCTGATCTACTATCATAGTAATTTCTGAATGTTTCATGGAGTGATTCAGGGAGGATTTGATCAGAGACTTTTCAATCATTCTTCCTTTTCATTATGCCTATCCTAATACTGTGGAAAGTAGGTCACAGTAAAATATATATCATAAGATAATGTGTTTTCCTTAAATCTATGACGTTTTCCACATTTGAATTGTTAGTGTCTTTAAATGAAGGCTGTTTTGCTACGTATTGCGTTTTAGTATTATGTGCAATGTGATGTAAAGCCGAAAATTATAATATTTTGGATACATTATCATATATAAAAATGAAAGTATGATGCACTTCAAGTAACTCAAAATAATGTTCCAACAAGTCATTCTGCTATGGTTGACCTCAATTATTAATGATGTTACGTTGGAACACTTGGACTGATAACATATCATTTCTGTCAGAAATTTATACAATATCTCTTTCTAAGCATCTTTTTTAATTACAGCAAGAAAATGCAATTTAAAAGATAGTATAAGCACTTTTCCTAGAGACATAAGTGAAATATAAATAAGGATAAATGTAGCAAGTGGAGTATAGAATAATGAATATTTAAAGCAAATATTTAAAGTAAAAATTGAGCCTTCAAACAACTACAATTTCATCTTTTCCGTGAAATACAAATATTTGTCATGGTTTTGATTAATTTTCTTTTAAATCATTAAATTTACCATTTGTACATAAGCATTTGGCACCACAATGCTGAAAACCTTTAGATTTAAATGCTAGCTTAATTTGAGAATCTAATTTGGAAGCTGTAGAATTCAAACCAATAGTCCCTTTTAGAAGCAGTGTAAAAAATAGTACTGAATCTTACTTTTGGATAACCCATGCCTCAAACTAAGTGTACAAAATATGGAAGAAAAATGTCAAAATGTCCTTATTCATTCAAATGTTTTTCTTTGGAGATTCATGTTCATATAACTCTGTGAACTATGTAGTCAAAGCATTGAATTAATGATGCTACAGGGAGGGCCTCCAAGTTTGCATTCTTTCTTTCCATGTGTGCATACATTTATCACTATGTGCCAAGCTAAAAGGCAGATGCTAAGCTTACCACTATATTTGCCATCATATTGTTTATTGTTAATGACTGAACTTGAAAAGCAAGCTCCAAATAGCTGAGTGAAAATGTTATCATCTGGTAATCAGTAATGTTCAAATCAACGATTTATTATTAAACTAAGTATATATATGCATATTTGTAACATGAATGGCACCTTTACCAGTGGGGCAGCTTACATCTTTCCCCTCCAGTTGGGCACCATATGTAACATGAGGGGCCTCCTTGTTGGGGTTTCTGTCCCGTCCGGGTACCCCACAGCAGGCAAATCCCAAAGAAAATCACACGGAGTCTACATTAGGTTATAAACTGATTGGCCCATTAGGTCAGGCTACTTATTAGCTCTTATAACTTATATTACCCCATTAACCTTATCTACATTAGCCACATGGCTCAGTACATTTCTCAGCTGGGCAAGTTACATGCTGCCTCTTCGGTTGTCTGTGCAGGAATGGCTGAGGAAGTTTCCTCCTCCCTAGCCTTCTCCTATTCTCATTGTCCTGCCTCCACTTCCTGTCTGGTTGACCCACCTATACTTCCTGCCTGGCCAATCAGCGTTTTATTAAAATACATGATTGACAGAATACAGACAATTCTCCCACACCATTTCCCTCTTTTTTTTTTTAAACAAAGGAAAATACCCATAGTTCATTTGTTGGGAATGTGGGCGTAGTATTTCAGGCTACTTTCTGGTGGTTGGGGGCACTGATGATTTTATGGGGACCTAAAGAAAATTTAGAGTTATAATCAAGTCCTAACTGAAGTATCCTGTGAGTCTTGATCATCTTAGGAAGCAGTCTTGAATCAGCTCAGGATGTAGAACTCAGACATCTGGGTCATCTGTTCCTATCGGAGATTTCTCAGGTGGTCTTCCTTTTTCGAACCTGATTTTTCTTAACTCAGAATGAATCCACAGCTTCTCATTTTCTGTGGAAACAAAAGCAAAATCTCTTCTCCAAAGTAACATACCTTTTGACTTCAGTTTTGAAGCCAAGGTATTTTCAAAGTACCTATCTTGGGTTAGTTCAGCAGCATTTATAAACAAAAGTCTTTTAGCAGCTGTTGCTCCTTCTCAGCATTCAAACAATTCAAAGAGAGCATAATAGCATACAGTATCAAGATTCTCTGTTTATTTTCCATCTTTGTGCAGCTTTATTTCAACCTCTATTTCTTTTATTTTTACTTTCAACTTTTGGTTTTTTTGAGACAGGTTCTCTGTATATATCTTTGTCCTGGAATAACTCTGTAGACCAGGCTGTCCTTGAACTCACAGAGATCCTCCTGTCTCTGCCTGCCCAGTGCTGGGATTAAAGGTGTGCACTACCACACCTTGAACTCACAGAGGTCAATCTACCTCTGCCCCTTGAAGTCACAAAGGTCAATATACCTTTGCCTCCCAGGCATTGGGATTAAAGGTGTGTACCACCACACCCTATGCATATTAATCCATTTTGAGCAAAAGCATGAATTTATTCCCATCTTGGTTGCAAAGTCCATAAATATTTTCATATATAATTCTTTAATTAATTGGTTATCTATATAGTCTTTATAGTATTTATAGATCTATTTAAAATGTCAATTACTTTGTGTCTTCTGCCTTCTTTTTACTCTTGATTTATCTTTCTATCTTTTCTGTATCTAAAGGCTAAAAATATCAATATCAAGAAATTTAAGGGACTCTTCAAAAAGCAAGTTGTTGATCAATGTTGGGCTACTTAATGCTTTGTCAGATTGACACAAAGTAGGGTCATCTGAGAAGTGGAAACTTTAATTGAAAAAAATGCTTCCATCGGATTAGTCTGTAGATAAGTCTGTGGGTAACTTCTTGAGTAAACATTGATCAGAGGCATCCCACTGTTAGTAGTACTGTCCCTGGGGAGGTGGACTTACTCTGTGCAGTAAAGGAAGCAGAGCAATCCTTGGGAAGGAAGCCAGTAAGGGTCTTTCTCCCATAGCCTCTGGGTTTCAGTTCTTGCCTCTGGATTTCAGCTTGAGTTTCTGCCTTGGCTTCACTCCATAATGGATTGTAATCTGTAAGCCAAATAAGCTTTCATCCTCTTGTTGGTTTTTGGTGATGATGTTTATCACAGCAGAGAAGCAAACTAGTATAGTTATTCAAAATCAATCTTATTTGGAAGCTAGGAATTCTGGCATTCTAGACAGTTTCCTGAGGGCTGAGCAAATTTCCCTAGGAGGTATGTGCATTTCCTTATTCGTTCATCCTCAAATGAACATTTGAACAGATGAATTTGATCATTATCGATAATGTATCAATACATGTGGATGTGATGTGCAAGTATTTCTTTGGTGCTTTGACCATAAAGTCAAAGGCATAATCTAGCCAAGAGACATAGAGAAGTCCTATTTTATGATGTGGAGAAATCTCCACATCAACAGTGGCTGCACATGTTTACATCTTCCATACTCCCCCAGATTAATGGTTCAGAACCAAGCCAAAGATCAAAATCACACATATGCATGCCTAAGGTAGTGTAAATTACGGGAGGATGGTGCAAGGTGCAGACAGCCAATCAAATGATTGTAGAGAGCTATTGGCATGCCGCTTTCATTTCAGTCCTTTCTACTGGCAACATGCCTACACTTTCGATCTCAGAAGCTGACTATGTTTATTAGCCAAAGTGAGGTTACACCTACCCCTGTTTCCTCCTTTCCTGCCCACTCTACAACTACATCATAAAGATGTACAACATCTACTACAACAGCCATCATAAGGAATCTGTTTAGATGAGCTTTGAAAAAGGAAGGTCACTCATGAAGACTCTTCAGAGAATTTGTCAAGTCACTGTGCAGCACAGTCTCCAGGAGCCATAGTCTGGGTGGGAAAACATACCACATGTTGGTGAGCTATACCCTTCTGGTGAGCAGCTCTGTGTAGTTAAAGAATGGGATGCTTTAATTCAATGAGCTGCATAAATCATGAAGTTAAAGAGTTAGTAGAATCACTATGCTGTTTGGAAAGTTCGTTTTGCACAGTTTTATAGTCCCTAATTAGATTTTCCTTGTGGTGTGACACAGGCAAGTATAAAACCTTAATTTAATGCAAGTTGATTTCCCCAGGTAGTATTTACAAGAAGATGGACACCTGTAATTTAGCAACTAACACCTTCAAAATATATACACAATGTCCTGACCTCTGCTATAGCACTCATTACAAAAAGTATCATTAATTTTTGTTTTTGTCCTTTTCATCCATTGTTTACTGGTCTAGTAAAACAGGGGCATACTTGGTATTGTGGCCATGAATTGTGGGACAATGTAGTGCCTATAATCTTCTGGCATCGTGTCACCAAACCATTCATCTAAAAACATGAATTACTCAGAAATCAATTTCAGCAGTTTCTGTGTATGCCATTGAGCCTCATCAGGTTTGCATTTTCTGTGAAAGTATCTCACAAAGTTCTCGGCATTTTGCTTAATGTTTAGTTTTCACTTGATTATCGTGTTCCTCTTGAAGGATTCATGATGCACGACCCAGCCAATTTCTCAGTTTGTTCCTTCCAAGCACAGCCTTTTCTTTGTTGGCGCCTTTTCCTCCCGTCATCTGCTTCTACTTAAAATGGAACTTATCTGTTATCTTCACCTAACTTCCTTGGTGAAGGGACTTCTTAGCTTCCTATGTCTATCTGGGTACAAAATAAATATGTGCTGGATGTAAGTCTTGTAACTCAACTTAAGTCAATTTTTGTCCAGGCCAAATCCCAAATACCAAGGCAGTTGAAATAAATAAGCAACGTTACTTAATACCCATGTCTCAGCATCATGATTTTCAGATGATATGATAAAGTTTACCTGTTTGAGCTATTGCCTTTGCAAAAGTATAAAGCCATCTGATATTTATTTTAGCAGTGCATAAATCAAGGCAGCTTACATAAATCAAAGCAATGTTTTCAATTTAAGACTCCAAGAGCCAAGAGAGATAAGTCGATCTCTTAAGAGATCCAAGGAAATGAGGGAAACAGATGGTGGGAATTTTGCATTTCAGAGATTTTTTTTCCTATGAAGAATTTAATTTCTTCTTTTGGTCATAAAGCAGAGAAAGAAAGAAATAGAAAATGAAAAAAGAAAGGAAGGAAGAAAGGAAGGAAGGAAGTAGGGAAGAAAAGAAAGAAGAAAGGTGGGAGGGAATGAGGGAAGGAAGGAAGGAGGGCCCCTGCATACCACCTCATACCTTGCCAGATCAAGTGCCCCTGTCTCCTGGAATTAAAGCATAAACTAACATTAAATGAAGACAGCACAGCTTAAATGGGTGATCAGAAACATCACATTTCACTGTCCCCTTGAAAATGCCAAAGAATATAGAACTGATTCATGTCGTCTCCCTTTGAGAACTGTTTAATCAGGTACTCCAGGAAACAAAGACCATGTGCTATAAATTACTCCCAGGGTTGTATCGTGAATTCACAAGTGTGTATTCATTGGAGAAAAACCTAAGAGGCTGCTGAAAAGGCACTGGAGTGCATGGCAGGAGATGTGGGCCTGGTACTTCATTCTTCCTCTCTATTAGCTGGAGCCCTCAGAGAGGTCACTTAGCATTCCTCTTTGACATCTTTACATCCCGAGTTAGAATCGGGACACATGGGCTAACTAACAAGGGTACATGCTGTAAGAACCAAAGAAGTATTTAAAAGGATTTTGATGAAGTAAAACATATGTAGCAAATTTGGTTCCTAATCTGTTTGTGGTAAGGGAAGAGAATGAACCCTCCTGATCTGGATCTTAGTTGCCCATGGGGCCCACCAGAGTCATGGGATCAGGGCCTTATGATACAGGATGGAAGACAATAAAATCCCTCTTGTTCTTCTTGTCCCTGAAGCAGTGTTTGTCACCAAAATGGGATATGCAAGGAAAGTGTACAGGGGGCACCAGAAAGAGAAATTTTATAGTAAAATGATTATCAACCCATAATGCGGAGGGGAATTGTGTATGTATTACTCAGTTTCTCCCAGTAATTACATTTGCACAGCTATGCACAATATTGAAAGCAGACTGCTCATGTATGCACAATGGCTGTTAGTGGTTGCCAGTTCATCCACACATGTAGGTCATGTAACCACCACCATCACAATCAAGATACAGAACAACTCTGTCACCATGAGGATTCTGCCCATGTTTCTTGACAGCCATACGCCTTTATCAGTGTGATACTCTCATATAGCGAATACATATTTCATAGGGAGCTGAGTACAAATTTGGACATTCTTTAAAACAAATGAAATTCACACGAGGATCTATCCCATGACCCAGCCCTGAAGATCTCAGACTCAGAAATCAGAAACAGAAAAATTTTAAAAGTGTAAAACTCAGGTTAACCTTATGACTAACAAGGAGATAAGATTAGAATAGCCCCTTCCCTCTTCTATTCATGCATGTGAATGTATGCCCTCATGCACACACACACACACACACAAACACACACACACACACACGCATGCACGCACGCACACACACACAGCACACATACACACACAAAGCATTCATGTAGTCATTCACTAAAATCATAGAATTCACAGTTTCATTAATTCTATAGAAAGGATTGTTCATGTTAAGTCTTTTCTTAGTCCTGATATCACTAAATAGGATTTTTTCCTTCTCTTTCTTTTTTTTTACTGTTTTTATTGCACTATACAATTTTCTCCACTCTCCTATCTCTCTACCCTTTCCTATGACAGTCAGGCTCCCAATTTACTCAGGATATCTTGTCTTTTTCTCCTTGCTATTAAGATCCATGTATGTCTCTCTTAGGGTGTTCATTATTGTCTAGGTTTTTCTGGGATTGTGAATTGTAGACTGATTTTTCTTTGCTTTATGCCTAAAAGCCACTTATGAGTGAATACATATTATAGTTGTCTTTCTGGGTCTGGGTTACTTCACTCAATATGCTTTTTGTAGAGCCATCCATTTGCCTGCAAATTTCAAGATGTCATTGTTTTCTATGGCTGAGTAGTAAGTACTCCATTGTGTAAATATACCACATTTTCTTTACCCATTCTTCAGCTGAGGGACATATATATTGTTTCTAGGTTCTGGCTATGACAAATAATGCTGCTATGAACATAGTTGAGCACATGTCCTCATGGTATGAATGAGCTTCCTTTGGGTATATACCTAAAAGTGGTATTCCTGGGTCTTCAGGTAGATTGTTTCCTAATTTTCCAAGACATTGCCATACTGATTTCCAAAGTGACTGTACAAGTTTGCACTCCCACCAGAAATGAAGAAGCAGTCCCCTTACCCATATCCTCCCTTGGCCATTCAGACAGATGTAAAATGAAATCTCAGAGTTGTTTTTATTTGCATTTTTTCTGATGGCTAAGAATGTTGAGCATGTCCTTAGGTGTCTTTCACCTATTGTAGATTCATCTTTAAGAGTTCTCTATTTAGGTCTGTACCCCATTTTTTCAAAAAGTCCAGGATAGCCGAAGCAATCCTATACAATAAAGGAACTTCTGGAGGCATCACCATTTCTAACCTCAAAACCTACCATAGAGCTACAGTAATAAAAACAACCTGGTATTGGCAGACAGAAGAACCAACAGAATCAAATTAAAGACCAGGGTATCAATCCACAAACCTATAACACCTGATTTTTGACAAAGAAGCAAAAATATAAAATGGAAAAAAGAAAGCATGTTCAACAAATAGTGCTGGTACAACTGAATATCTACATGTAAAAAAATACAAATAGATCCATATCTGTCACCATGCACAAAACTCAAGTCCAAATGGATCAAAGACCTCAACATAAAACCAACCACTGAACCTCATAGAAGAGAAAGTGGGAAGTCACTTAAAAGCACTGGCACGGGAAACCACTTCCTAAATATAACCACAGTACCTCAGACACTGAGAGAAACAATTAATAAATCGGACCTCCTGAAACTGAGAAGCTTCTGTAAAGCAAAGGACATGGTCAACAAGACAAAACAGCAGCCTACAGAATGAGAAAAGATCTTCACTAACCCCACATCACACAGAGGATTGATCTCTAAAATATACAAAAGAAAAACCTCAAGAAACTTGACATCAAAAGAACAAATAATCCAACAAATCAAAATTTTTAAAAAGCTTCCTTAATTTGTTCAAATGTTATGATTTCAGTAAGACAAAATGGTTGTTGGCAAGTTTAACCAATCTTCTTGCTTTTTATAGAAACAATGCTTTGTTTTTTTTACCATCTGTACAGCAGTGTCTTCAAAATTATAGCCAGAGTAATCAAATGAAAACACAAATATGATTAAGAAATTCATTTGAAAAAAGACTTCAGTGGCTCCCCATTGTGCTTCAGATGAAATCCATGTTAAAGAGCCCGCTTTCAGGCACGAAGGACATATTTCACTTCCTCTGGGAATGATACCAATCCATCCACCAGATATCTGATCCCGTG